>NC_039366.1:199459797-199759797 GCF_003573695.1 Papaver somniferum | reverse complement strand
TCTTTTTCCCGTGGATCAGAATTGGGGAAACTTTTATGGGGAACCTACGACCCTTGTCTCCTGCAGACAACTTCAAGACGGTGGGGTTCTGCTTAAATTAAACATTTGTAGTGTTTAACATTGTAGAAATTTTCCACACACGGCCTGTCTAACAGTAGAGAGTAGTTCAGCATACTAGCAGATGGCCCAGCGGTCACCCTGCAGTGACTGCTGACGTATAGGCAATTCCAGGTCTTGCATTGACATTTTGACCAATATGAATATGCCACATGGAGTCAAATTCAACTTACTTAACTTGCCTGACACAATGTACTTGTTTTCAAGAGATTTGTGTTATTGAACGGCAGTCAAAGCTTTAGACAGTCTAGATTACTGCAGCTGGATCAGCTGGACTATATTCAGCTCAATTATCTAAACTGCAGTCAAGTAAATGCCTGCAGCCGTGGCATATTCGAAAGCTCAATCTTGAAATTAGTCTTGATGCTAACAAATACAAAAAATGATCGGCAAACGATTCGAGCTGTCTGTTAACTACCTAATAGCTTGGTTATGTGATACCAGTATGCCACCATGGAGGGAAGCTCATGTTGACACTAAAAATTCCCCCAAAATGAATACTGTATATCTTCTTGCGTGAGCTCTTCGTTTGAGAGGAGTTCCTGTGAATGCAGGTTCTGATTTTAATGAAGTTGTTGAAGCTTTTGGGTATGAAGAATTTCCTTTTGTTGGTGTTGCTGCTGATGTTGGCGGGGTTTTCACTGCAAATGAGTCTTCTTCTCATCTTCTGATCAGGTTTGTACTTATTTTACATGCGGTTTGTTTGTTTTTCCCAATTTACTTTCTTTTATTGTGATTATGCTGTTTTAGTTTAGGATACTAGTGAAACACTTTCTTCAGTATGTTATTAATTTAGTATCAATATATATTCAAATTGGAATTGGATTTTCTTAGAGAAGGAGAGGATTCAGACTGTTGGATAAGGAATTATTATCAGTATAAATTTGAGTAACACACAAATTACGCTAGGAATATATATCTTCAGTATAGTTGCGATTGGTTCAGGAATAGAAATGTGTTGGGAATCAGTAATAGGCTCATGGGTTCATTCTTATTGCATTCTTCACCATTGCCGAGGAAAAAGAGGATGCAGGGTCGACTGCTTTTCGGATTTTTACAATGTTGAAAGCAGTGCTTGGAGCATGCCCTGCAATGGCAAATACATCTTCTGTTACCTCCCCTGCACTTTCTCCAAATCTGTATATAAGAACCAGAATAGCCAATAGCCAATAAGTTTAAGAATCAGGGTAAGCTGAAATCAGGTTAAAAGGTGTAACTGGATGCAACCAGTAGGTCGAATGGGCTGAGCCGAGCTTTTACTTTTAAATCTTTTACTAGTACTTTATGTTACCAATTTATTATGAAAATGTAATTAAAACACACAAAAGAAAGTCTCATCAGTATATGGGTATTAGATACAAGTGGTTGGGTGATTATATTTTGAGTATCCTCACCTTTCGCTGACCATTTTGGTTGCAGCTTTCGATGAGGCAGAAAGAGCTTTTTTTTCGGCAGCTTCAGCTGCATCCATAAAGTTGCCTGTATTTTCAAGGTGAGAATTTTTACTGAGCATTAACACTTGAGAATATTGCATTTGCTGAATGTGTGGAAAATAGTGTTACTTACTGAAAGCACCATAGAATCCAAGAGGACCTTTCCAGGTCCTGTGGCTAGAATTTCCCCCCTGCATGGGAGCTGATTGGTCCAACTGCTGATCCAGTGCCCATCTCGATGATATTAAGCACAGTCTTGCTCCTTTTCTCTGTGTTCTCTGAAACTGCCCTCACCCTGATTAAACAGCAAGATATCTTAATATGATATATGTTACTTTTTTTGTTTTTGTTTCTATGGTCTCTGCTTATATGTTAATTTTTGTGTATAACAGTGGGAAAAAACTGTCAAAAAAGGAAAAAAAATGGGTTTAGGAAATATTTCTGCCTGCGAAGTTACCTTGCTAAGCCCTTACTGAGTACACACCTCTTCTTACCATTGTGGTTTTCTTGCTGCTCTTGTTGGTTTCAGTTTCAAGGTCAGCCTTCGTTTCCTCAGTTGCTTCGGTTATAACCATTGCTCCTCCCTTTGCAACCTGCATTTTTTATGTGTCAGGTTAGCATTAATATCATCAATAAAGCTAATAATCTCAATTGACAAACAGAAAATTTGAGGATCGTGTTACCTGTTGGGTGCAGGCATTGCTCAACCTTGAAATCCCTTTAATAATCTCACCGGTTCTGCCTGGCATTACTTGTGCCAAGATTGCACTGTACTTTTCAATCTTTGGTGCAAGCTCTGCCCAATTAAGAGCCCGAGTATTCGAAGTAGTTTCCGAAGGACTGGAAGATGAAACCCCAGAGAAGCAAGAGTGTTCATTAAGAAATGAATCAAGATCAGTCAAACCACTACCAGATTGTTGTGAGAAAGAAACACCATAGGTAAGATTCATATCTTCCATCGACAACGGAAATAAGTAATTAAGCTCGTTAAGTTTCACCACTGGCTCTTCTTTTGTTAAAGGCCACTGAAGTTCATCACCAACCTTAATTTGAATAGCTAAAGTTACACTCTCAGCAGAAAGCTTAGCAAGATTGAAGTTTCCTTTTGCGATTTCTTCAGCTTCTCCTTCTTGAACCAAATTAACGGTGCATCCGGGGACTTGTAACAGCAGTTCTTCTTTGGATGTTGTGGTAACTGGGGATGATTCAAATGTATTTTCAGGCGAGGGTTTGTTCGAAGATGGTAGACTCTTACTAAGAAAACTGAAGAATATCATGGCGGCTGGATTTTTGTTAAGATTTGATGCAGGGAAAAATGAAAGATAAAAACTACTTTTCATATAGCAAAATATAAGATATATATAGGAGGGAGAACAGAGGAAAGCTGTAAATGCATCAAGTGTCCTTGCCCTTCCAGTGGAAGTATGTCACGTAAGGCAATGAGACTTCCGGTTGTAGATAACTTTACATTAATATATTATGTTGGACAATCCTAATTATTGTTCCTACTGAAACTCTTACGACGTAAATTGTCGGTACTGGCTGGTAGTGATTCTGCTGAAGCTAATCAACAACCTTGGACATTTTGACTGTTCACTTTTCAACTTAAATCTATTACACCCCTTTAAGTTGGATTGAACAGCAGGCTCTGTAAGTGTTCCTCCTGTAGTACAGACCATAATGGTGTTCAACAAAGTTAATAATTACAACTAGGTTGCTCTGGAAAGGCTGATTCCCTTAGTCATTGTTAACATATCTGTTTATTTTTGTTGAAGGGCTGTTTTGAAAGTTGAATAAGATGCCAGTTTTTTTGCACAGTTGAATTAGATGCCATAGTGAGCCTTTACTGTTCAGTTGAATTTTCCTGAATGAAATATGAGCACTACTAACCCTGCTAAGAAAATCGTGATACATGGCTGCTGGAGTAGGTATGGAGTTGGAAATGTTGGCGGAGGAGGATGGTGTGGAAAAGGTCATGGGTCCAGTCCTGGTTATGTGATACTAGTATACGACCAAGGAAGGGAAGCTGATCTCGACACTAAAAATTTCCACCTAAATAAATATTGTCTGTCTTTTTATATGGAACTCTTCTTTTGAGTTGAGTTCCTGTTAGTACAGCTTCTGGTTTTAATGAAGTTGTTGAAGCTTTTAGCTACGAAGAGTTGGTGGTTCTGCTAATGTGTCTCCTCCTGATTACAGAACCCTTTTAATCATGAAATGGCTCAGGTTTGTACTTCTTTTACATGGTTTTGTTTGGTTTTGCTCATTTACTTGCTTTTATTGTGGTTATGCTTATTTAGTTCAGGATATTAGTGAAATACTATCTTCATTATGCTATTATCAATATAAGTTTAAATAAGAATTAGATTTTTTAGAGGAAGAGAGGTTTCACACTGTTGGATAGGAAATTATTTAGTATTACACAAATTACACTGGGAATATTATCTTCAATATAGTTGCGGTTGGTTCAGAAGTAGATATGTGTGGGGAACTTGTTATTGGCTCAAAGGTTCTTCTTTATTGCATTCTTTGCCATTGTAGAGGAAACAGAGGATGCCGGGTCAATTGCTTGCCGGGTCAATTGCTTGTCGGATTTTTACAATGTTGGAAGCAGTGCTTGCAGCATGCTCTGCGATGGCAAATACATCTTCTGTTGCCTCCCCTGCACTTTCTCCGAATCTGTTTATACAAAGCAGAATAACCAATGGCCAGTAAGTAAAAGAACCTGGGGAAGTTGAAATCAGTTTAAAAGATGTAAGTTGCCGCAACCAGTAGGTAGAATGGTCTGAGCGAGCTCTTACTTTTAAATCTTATAGCATTTTATGTTACCAAATCGTCATGAAAATATAATCAAGAGCACACAAAAAGAAGTATCATTAGTCTATGGGTATTAGATATTAGTGGTAGGGTGATTATAATTAGAGCGTCCCACCTATCGGTAACCATTTTGGTTGCAGTTTTAGATGAAGCAGAAAGAGCTTGTTTTTCGGCAGCTTCAGCTGCATCCATAACCCTGCCTGTATTCAAGAAAAATACTTCGAATGATTTTCTCAACATTAACAATATTGCATTTTCTGAATATGTGTGAAAGTTGGTGTTTTCTTCGACGTACTCCACGGCTTCCAACTGATTATCATCATCTCCTCTATGTACACAAAGGGGACCTCCTTTGGTTTATCAGCTAAAGCACAAGCAACCTGAGATAGAAAGCGCAGCGTTGATTAAATAGTAAATTATATTAAAGTGTATCACATATTCAGAAGCTGTAAATTCATCATCAACAGGTGTATTTCCATCTGCCAAATCACCATTAGGTACCACAAAGGAACAATTTCTAATCACCTAAACTAATATACATGCACCTCAAGGGACATGTATTAATAGGTACTCCAAATACTATATTAGAGTGAGTTCAATTGATTTCCACCTTGTTTCAAAACAAAAAAAAAGAAAAAAAAAGATTTCCACCTGGCTTTCTCAAAGAAACAGAGATAAAAGCAAAATATACAATGAATCAAGCACTAGTTCACCCCATTATAAGGCTGCACAGGAACCGGTCAAGAGGATCTGTACCGGTCTGGAATCGGGAATACCGGAACTGAACCGGTACCGGAGTAACCGGTACCGGAGATTAAGAATCGGCTTAGACCGGTACAAGCACCGGTTCTGGGAAAATACCGACCTGTACCGATTAATTTAAGCCGTTAAGATCTTTACTATTTTTAATCCTATCCGTCCAATTTTGATAACCCTAATATCTATCTCTAACTCTGAGTACCTCTTTCATTCTCATTTTTCTTTCTTCTTCGTTTGTTTTCTCTCTGAAGCTATGAAGAACAGCCTCTTCATCTCTGAGTAACTACGGCTACGCTCACCAATCAATCAGGCAATCACCAATTCACAATCATCATCAAGTGATTCAAGTCTTACTAGTTAGTACCAATCCATCGATCAGGTAATCTTTTCGATTTCCTTTCTGTTTCAACAAAAGGAAACCCTAGAAATTGAAAACGGTTTTAAGTAACAGTATCGCTTGATTAATCAACTAACCCGAGTGTTTCTTCTTCGTCATCTATCAGATTCAATTTCTTCTTCATCTATCAGATTCAATCTGTACCTTATTGTTTCCGAGGTACTTTACAGTCTTTACTTATTCTTCTTCTTTCGATTGTTGTGAATGATTTAGGGTTTGAGATTGATTGAGAAATCTATTTCTTAACTTGGATTTGTTCATGTGTTTAATTCAATTCTGCTTAGTTTTGTCAAGAAATTGGGTTTCTGTTAGACTAATTATAATTAGGTATCTGTGTTGTTTGTGTTAAAAGAAAGGGCAATATGCTTGTGGAATTCAACATTAACAAAAGATGTTTGTTACTATGGAAATGATAAATGATAATGTCATATACATTAGTGGCTTTAAGCTAAAGAGTAATTCTTATTTCTTATGTTAAAATCCAGTCATGTAAAATCTTGTTAGTTTCAAATAAAGCACATCACATGGTAGAATACCCAGTTTGGTTCGTACTGCCTTGAGTGATGCAATCTTTGTCTTGCCCTGATCATCATTTCTTTATTTGCATTATCTCAGTCTAACATTGTTTTTCTATTTTATTTTTCTTAAGTAACAACTTTATTAAGTTTATTCTTGAAAACTTTGTTCGAGACAGGACACAATAACTATACATAAGAGTAGAAACAACCTTCTTTGTATGCATATGAAAGTAGTACTGATTGCAATCTCTTAAGAAATGATGCATTTTTGCAGTTGATGATGTGGGGGTATTGAGTGTGAACTGTGAGGATAGAAATGAATGGTATATGTGCTTGTTGCAGGCATGAAGGTACATAAGGAGTTGGTGGTTGCAGGTTTAGGAAATGGAATGTTGGTTGTTGTTAACTGAAGCAATGCAGTGAAGAAATGGTGATGTTGTTTGTTTGTCTGAGAAAAACAATGGTGCTTTGATGATTGGATGGATGAGTTGGTGAGGAAACGGTGTTTTGGTTCAGCTGAACGAAGAAATGCAGTTTACTTGAAGTACTTGAGTAATCTAATCAGTAGTATTATGAACTTATGGAAATGTTGAACTTAAATATGTAACAGAATGAACTTATTTTGTGATGTTAAACATTAAACTTATGGAAAATTGGAATTGTTGTGTTTTAGGAGCTTGTAATTTTTTCAGGTAAAAAACCCGGTATCAGACTTGTACCTGACCGGTACCGGAGTACCTGTACAACACCAGGTACAAGTACAGGTACCTGTCCTCAAATTTCAGTACCGGTCAACACTAAGTACAGGGACCGGTTCCATAGAAGAACCGGGCCGTACCGGACCATGTGCACACCTACCTCTTTAGGGTTTCCCAGTAACAAAAACAATCAAAATTAGGAAATTAAACCTAACACATTAGAAATCATATTATACAAACATAAATCCATCAAAACCCCTAATCTAAATTAAACCCTAGATTGTCAAAAAAGAAATTACACAACAAATCACAAATTACAAAACAGGAATGGAAACCGAACCACCAATTTACACAGACATCGAATTAATATGTTTAGATTTAACAAATTTAAAAAAGAGAAGAGAAAACAAAAATCTTCAACAATAATGAATTAATCCTCGCGAATTAACGAATTAGTATTATCTGAACTAATCATACCTGAATCATGAATTCGAAAGCATGAGCTGATTTACCCTTCAATTCCTTCAAATACCAAGCGAAACGAAAGGAATTTCGAGAGTAAATTTGTTTCAGTATTGGGCCCGTAAAAAAGTAAGTTGGGCTTCTGTCTCTTTTTCTAATGGACGCATTTTAGATCACTAACCAGCTTAGCAAGTGGTCAAATAGTTAGCATTAAGATCAGAATTTCTATAAAGCATGAGATCTATAAGAAGGTCTTTTGCTATTAGATCACATACATTAAAAGATCAATGATCTCTAGGTTTTAGCTATAAAAAGATAATAGGCAAAAGACAGAAATATTTATCGACATAAACGAAATGAGAGGTTAATACTAGTGTGTTATAAGAGATTTCAACCTATAGGCTAGAACTAGCCATCATAATTCCAGAATATCTTAAACGAACTGATAATCACAATAGTTGTAAACGCCTGCTATCTAGTACCCAGACATCTACACACCACCATGCATTCAGTCTCCTAGATGCTCCAGGTTTCTCCTATGCTGCAACATTCATAAAAGGGAAGTAAGAAATGCTGAAATAAATAAACAATTGCAGTTGGAGAGGAGCTATGGGAATATGATACAACTTAGGGCCACTAAGAAAACTGTTACAAATACTACATATGGGGAAAACTATAATACAAAGGGTCGGCATAGCGTAGACACTTACTCTCTTTCTCTGCCATATACTCTTCGAATCCCTTTATCCATTTCTCAGCGTTGTTTGAGGCCCACGCCAACCGTTTCTCAATTTTCCTCTGCCTCTTTTTACCCTGTTCAATATACTTTGTATAAATTACACATACAATTAAGTAACTCCCAAAATGAGTTTACACAGATATTTGTGGTTGATTTTATAGACCGTTTCCGGCTACCCAGATAAAAATCATACAAGATGTGAAACTTGCCGGAGGATGTTTTCCTCACTTTATTCAAAACATGATCTAATAAGAATTCTAAAGATACTCCAAGTTTCCTGCTAGTCAATAGAGAATTTTGCACGCAGAAGCAAAAGCTCTTTTAAAGGCTTTAAAATGGCTAGAGGATAATATTCTTTTCGGTGTTTTTATTGTTACAGATTCTAAACTGCTAATGGATTCTATAAACAAAATAGAACCAAATGTTTCATGGGCAGCGGAGAACACTATAAAAGATTCTACTTCCACAAGCTAAGGTAAAATTTATAAGCAAAGATCACAAAACTACAGCGGACTCAGTGGCGGAGCCAAGATTTTAAATAGGGGGGTTAAAAAAAACATTACATGGAAAAAACTCATAATAACAAAGGCGGCCGAAGGTCGCAATTTTTTTTTGGTGAGGGTCGCATAGATTGTGAGCAACTATGGGCTCGTCCCAGTACCAAATGGACACTAACAACAAGAATGGAAAGAAATAACAAAGAAAACGAAAAATAACATCACGAACTATTGATTAATTGTAGACGAAAGAGCTTGGAGTGCAAAGGAAATAACATATTCACTGATTACATTCTTTTCATGGTCACAAAATGCATAAAAAGAGTACAAATATCAAGTTATTTGGGGTTTGGTGGACAAATAAAACCCGGATTGATTTTTGGAAGGTGGATACTGGAGCTTTGGTGGACTAAATCTTTGGAACTTGGTGGACTAACTCATTTTTATTCTTTGGCCAAGGGGTAAATTACTATCTTGTTAAGGTTTTATAAGAAAAAAGGGGGGCTACAGCCAGGGTTAGCCCCCCTTTAGTTCCGCCATAGTCAGTGGCAAAAGAAGCAAGGATCAGAAGACTCCAACACATGTCATCGCACTTGCAACATCGAGTGAGAAAAGATAACATAGAAGGCTTGAAGAAATAGGTCATATTTTCAGAGATTTTTATGTTATGTATTACTGAGGATCAAATATCAAATAAGCTTCAACTAAGCTCACACAAATAAGTGAAAAAAGAGAAAACCTTGCAAAAACCCACAAGAGATGGGAGATGAGAGACCTCAATCTATTATTGATACTTGAAGTCAGATTTAAGGAAATCTTCCAGGAAATCACTCAAATAAGAAGTCAATAAAATTCTTGAAATTCCCAATTTACTAACCCCTATTAAGTCAATTTTGAATTTTAAGGTCTACAATATAATGGGGTGAATTTTAAGCCAAACATACAATAACAAGATGCGGAAGTTTTCACCTCAATAAGTGTTAGCCGCCGCCGCAGACTCGGAGTACCGACCGCCTTTGATCTCAACTCTCGCAGCCTCTCTTCAGCTCTTCTTTCTGGCGTTTGACTGATAATTTTTCCTCCTCAGAAGTCGCACGATCTTGTGCCAACACCAATCTTGACCACCTGGCTTGTAAATCAAATCACAACGATTTAATTCTCACTGAATCCACGGTAAACGACGGATCAATATGTTTCTGTAGCAAATAAATCAAATCAAAAAAACGATTGAATATTCAAAGCTGTGAGTTTTAATTATCACTGAATCCACGGTTAACACAAACCTTGTAGTAAGAAGAAACCCTGCTAGCAGAGTGATCACTTGCTCCGTTGCTCGAGATGAAGAAGCCATTTGGTTCGTGAAGAATTGGGGGAGGAGAAACCGAGAAAGAAGAGAGAGAAAAAAAGAAGAAGATAAGATGTGATAATTATGTTTCGAGATTTTTGTACTTTAAATGGATATATAGGATTAAATTGACATAAATGCACGGCCGAGATTGATTCAAATCTGTTTCGGTTCTCATATTTTAAATGAGAAAAAAAATACGGTAATCTTAATTTAGGAAACACAATCTTAAGTTGAAAAATTCATGAAGAAAAGAAAATTAAACAAAATTAGGAAACACAATTAAAAAATTTAGGAATTCATCTGGATTTTCATGTATTTCTTAATTTAGTTTGATTTCCTGTTTTTGGTATTAATATTATTGAGGCCTATATAACGTATTATAGAATTCTACACCCAATTAGTTTTTTGTGAATCTCTTCGCTCAAGTTTTCATTCCTTTCTAGATCTTTGATCCGTCTTATATTATACCACATTAGGGTTTTTAAATGGCTTCTCCATCTCCATTTCGAGCAAGTGATCCCTCTGTACCCGCTAACAATATGGTTTCTTCTTATCATAAGGTTCATATTGATCCGTCGGAACCCAAGGACCTGGAATTACAAGCCATGTGGTCAAGATTGATGTCGGCACAAGATCGTGCCACTTCCGAGGAGGAAAAACTATCAGTCAAGCACCAGAAAGAAGAGCTGAAGGCTGCAGCTGAAGAGAGGCTGCGAGAGTTGAGATCAAAGGCGGTCTTTACTCCGAGACTGCGGCAGCTAACACTTACTGAGGTGAATAAGAAGCAGAAGAAACTCCAGAAACGGTTGGCTTGGGCCTCAAAGAACGCTGACAAGTGGACAAAGGCATTTGACGAGTATTTGAAAGAGAAAGAGGATGGCAAATGATAAGTGTCTAGGCTCTCTGTGCTTATTCTATTTGCTTGACGCTCTCTGGAATCAGTGTCCTGAAACATTGAGGTTAAAATGTAAGAACCATTTTCTTTAAAGCACAAAAGTTAAATTCATCTTATTTCTATTGTTATCTTGTCTCCTCAGTCCTCACAGTGGGATGCAATCAACCATGAGTTTTGTTATTTCAATTTTTTTTGTCCCGACTCAGATGTTGACCTCAGAGCAGAAATTGAACATTTCATAAAATCAAGGAAAATAATTCACATGAGCAAAGCATGCAAAGTACCATGAAGGAAAAGCTGAACTGGAATTGGTCATGATTGAGTAAAATAATATACATAATGACCAGGGTGTAAAATCTAATACACACATGTAAATTGATAATCAGCTATCCATATTAACAGATGAATAGAACTGGACACTGGCAATCAACTTGCATGAACCATCTGATAAAAAATACCAAGTGACAATTAGGTCAACCTAGAAATTAGACAGTTTGACATATACGATGTGCGTGCCTTTACAATTATTGTATGAGCTAATGACAATGAGAGTGAATAGAGACTTATTTTTCAGAGAAAATTAGTACCTGAAAAGTATTATCTTCAGGTTGTTCCCTCCTCAGGCATAGAAACAAAGATAATGAGAAGACCAAGCTTGACATGTGTAACCCACTCCTTAGCCTCTTTATCATCCATTGACAGAAATGATCTGTGCCACTTCTGATACAAAACATCCTTTTATCAGAGTTTAAGCACCACATCACAATTGCAAAGTACCCACTCCAGTGTCAAAAGGTGGATGTTTTGAATAACCAAATTCTGATCTAGCGAGATCACAGTAGAAAACAAATCTTTCTAAAAATTTATAGGCGAAAACATACCGTGTGAGCTTCATATGCTTCTGGTTCAACTGAATCAGAATGATGAAAAGGAAAGGGTAAGTTAACAAGTCATACAAAATCTTCAATAAAGAAGGGAAGAACAGTATTCACCATTGCAAGGAGCAGACTCCTCTAGGATATTCCCCAGAGAACTACAACTCGACAAGTAAAATCAAGCAAAAACTGTCAACCACTAACTACCTTTGAACGTTAACAATAAGAACTGAGGAAAGCTAGTGTATCATCAATGGTCAGAAACTTGTTATCTGAAAATTAGAATCAACAAACTTCGTAAGCAAAGAAGTTTGTTGATTCTAATTTTCAGTGATAAACTTTATTATGAAAGACTTCCAGTGATAAACTCACTACGGCAGTACTTGATGCTAATTAGGAAATCATTTTGTAATATAGAAATGGGAATAA
Organism: Papaver somniferum; assembly: GCF_003573695.1. Taxonomy (NCBI): domain Eukaryota; kingdom Viridiplantae; phylum Streptophyta; class Magnoliopsida; order Ranunculales; family Papaveraceae; genus Papaver; species Papaver somniferum. Next base: position 199,747,813 of record NC_039366.1, on the reverse strand, counting down.
CCAAAAGAAAAAGTATGATTTATAAAGTTAGACTGAGAAATAAGACAAAAACTAGAGGAACTACCTCCGCGAGCTTCTAATATTTGTACAATTCTTCGACGTACTCCACGGCTTCCAACTGATTATCATCATCTCCTCTATCAATGTACACAAAGGGGACCTCCTTTGGTTTATCAGCTAAAGCACAAGCAACCTGAGATAGAAAGCGCAGCGTTGATTAAATAGTAAATTATATTAAAGAGTATCACATATTCAGAAGCTGTAAATTCATCATCAACAGGTGTATTTCCATCTGCCAAATCACCATTAGGTACCACAAAGGAACAATTTCTAATCACCTAATCCAATATACATGCACCTCAAGGGACATGTACTAATAGGTACTCCAAATACTACATTAGAGTGAGTTCCAATTGATTTCCACCTTGTTTCAAAACAAAAAAAATAAATGATTTCCACCTCGCTTTCTCACAGAAACAGAGATAAAAGCAAAATATACCATGTATCAAGCACTAATTCACCTCTTTAGGGTTTCCCAGTAACAAAAACAATCAAAATTAGGAAATTAAACCTAACACATACGAAATCATATCATACAAACATAAATCCGTCAAAACCCCTAATCTAAATTAAACCCTAGATTGTCAAAAAAGAAACTACACAACAACAAATCACATTAATTACAAAACAGGAATGGAAACCGAACCACCAATTTACACAGACATCGAATTAATATGTTTAGATTCAACAAATTTCAAAAAGAGAAGAGAAAATTTAGAAGGTAAATCAAAAATCTTCAACAATAATGAATTAATCCTCGCGAATTAACGAATTAGTATTATCTGAATTAATCATACCTGAATCATGATTTCGAAAGCATGAGCTGATTGTCCCTTCAATTCCTTCAAATATCGAGAGATAGCGACAGAGTCAGAGAGTAACCAAGCGAAACGAAATGAATTTCGATAGTAAATTTGTTTCAGTATTGGGCCCGTAAAAAAGTAAGTTGGGTTTCTGTCTCTTTTTCTAGAACTATTTTCTTTGAACTCTTTTTTTGGGAATATGGTTTTTTTGGGGACCATGATTCTATTTCGGGTAAAGATATTGGAAGTAATTTTAGGTCATCCCATATCTGATATTTATATTACTACCTAAATTACCCTCCTAATTAATTTTAGATTATGATTAGTGAAATGATTTAGTTAAAAAAATTAGTGAGATTAAATTAAAAGATGGGTTTTTATTAGATGATTAAATTATTATGAATAGAATTTTTTGTGAGATTAGAGTTAGAGAAGATGAAGGAGAAAAACATGGAAAATACAAAATATTTGCAATTCACCCCATTTGAGTATACAAGTGATGAATCCGATTCTTCATCACTTAGGTAAGATGAAAAACATAGAATATGTATGTACAATTGGTAAAATTTCCCCAAAAATGTAAGATTTGGAACTGGATTTTGAACAGTTCGGTTAGTTTATATGAACAACAACTAACCGAACTCATATGAAGGTGTAGTTTGATTAGTTGTGAGGATGAACAAGTAACCGAACTCATCTGAAGGTGCTGTTCGGTTTCCTGGTGAAATGAACAAGTAACCGAACTAATGGGAATAACAGCAAGGTTCGGTGCTTACAGTACTCAAAACAATGGGAATAACAGCAAGGTTCGGTTACATAAAAAAAAATCTTTCTAATTTTGAATAAACCTATAATTCGGTTACTTAGAAATTTTACAATTTCTTTGCGATCGAACCGAACTCGTAGGTCATAGTTCGGTGCTTAGAGTACTCAAAACAATGGGAATACATCAAGGTTCGGTTACATAAAAAAAATTTGTCTAATTTTTTAACCCTATAGTTCGGTTACTTAGAAATTTTACAATTTCTTTGCGATCGAACCGAACTGAACCTTTAAAAAATCAGAAGTTCAAGGCTTGAGTTCTGTTACCTGGTAAATTTCTGCAGGTAACCGAACTAAACCTTTAAAAAAAATCATAAGTTCAAGGCTTGAGTTCGGTTCCTGGTAAATTTGTGCAGGTAACCGAACAATGTAATGTTTTTTGGAACACTAGAGTTCGGTTACAAGACATTTTTCTGCAGATAACCGAACTTAGGAGTTCGGTTACCTGCCATTTTTTGACAGTTCACCGAACCTTCTCCTGGATGTTTTAGCATATTTTAATTTTAGTTCAACAGTTTAGTTCGGTTATAATGGACATTTGAAGTGTAACCGAACTCAAAGTTCGGTTACACTCCAAAATTGCTATCAAACCGAACTATTTACCACGACCAAATAAATGAAACCAAATAAATCCAAAGTTTTTTTCAACATAAAATCCAAAGTTTTCTCAACATAAAATGAAACCAAATAAATATTGCAAACTTCATAAAACTAAATCCTTCGTTAAAAAGTGAACATAAGTGTTTTTCACCATAATAAGAAACCAAATAACCCCAATTACTCATTTACCACGACCCCTACGAGAGTATCCTCTCCACTGCTTTGTTGTTCAACCATATGACTTGTACCTTCACCTTCTTTGCGATTCCTCTTCGCCGGCATTGGATCAACAGTGGGGGGTGGAAAAACATGACTCAATTCACCGTAGAGGGCTTGCAGTTCATTAGTTTTCATCGAGTCTCCACTCTTGATCTTTTCCATAAGTTTCTTCAATATTTTAGCACTAGCCTTTTTCTATTTAGAGAACAAAAGCATAAATAAACGACTATTATTTCTATTTTCAATCAATAGCATAAATAATTGACTAGAAATAAAAGACGAGAGAAATATCTTACCGCCGCATTCCATAACATCAAAGCCTCATCACCACATTTGGGAGTATTCTTCGTAATCCTCTGAGCCTCTTTCTCAACCATCTTCGTTTTCCCTTTCTCAACACGAGCTTGTTGGACATGGTTTATTACCAAAGGATGATACCAGTTTTGATACCATTCAATGTAGCCCTCTTCACAAGCATCTGGATCATCAGTGATACCCGGTAAATCTTCAAAAGGAACCACATACTCATACATGTTGTTCCAATGGTCCACAGATGGAGTTGGTCGTATTTGGAAACAAAATTCTGTTTGGTGTTTTTGGTTCCCCGCTTCATCACCTTGAAGTTGAATTTGTCCTCATCTGGGATAGTTTGAATGCAAGAACATTGTCTTAATACTCTCCGAGGATTATACATTGTACAACCTCCAGGATGAAACAACGGTCCGTTGTAAGCCGCGACTGGAGAGAAATCAATAATCTCAACATCCATATCATCTTGATTTTCATCATAAGCATATGGATGGAAAACCACATCTTCAAGCGTCAAATCATCTAATTTCTCCCTCAACCTCAACACCTTCTCTTCCTTCTTCTTGTCCCCTGAGTTCAAAAATTCATATTTACCAGCTGTAAGCTTCCCATAAGGCCAGGGATCGTGAGAATGAGACAATTTCAGTTCAGGGAAGTGGTCGTACACCCAAACCTATGAGAAAAACCAATAAAAGATACAATTATGATTAGTGACAATACACATTAATTCAATTATGGTAAACAAAGGAAAACTTAACGGCGTACCTGAACAAGGGTGTATAAACCTCCAAAGTAGAGACTTTTTAGCCTCGAAGCTTTTCTGAGCTCCACTTGAACAAATGAAAGAACCGCAATGCCCCATCAGTAGTTGTTCACCTCACCAAGTGGGTCCAATAGCTGGAGGTAATGGGCGTTTACTGCAGCACCTGAAGTGTCAGGGAAGAAAATGGTTCCCAGTTGGTACAAAAAATAAGCAGTCACATGGTGTGTAAGCTTCTCCTATGTCATCACCAACTTTCCTCCAAGAACTTTAGCTCTAGTCCCTGAGAAATCATCAAACAAGGTGTTCAACTTGATCTTTTTCAACATCTTCTTGGTCCTGCGGTCAGCATTGAACGGATTAAGCTCATCGCAATCTCTTAGGCTTCTTTGCAGCTTTTCTAAACTCACATTGTGCCTTTGTGGAGTCCCATCCTAGACAATTTTCAACCAACTTTTCAAGAGCTCCAAAAACCATATTAGGATTGTAGCCAGCTCGAACACTTGTTTCAGTAATTGGTAGGCCTGTGATTCTATAACAATCATTTGGAGTTATTGCCATCTCACCAAAGGGTAGGAGGAAAGTATCCATCTCTGGATAAGCTCTCTCGGAAAACGCAATAACAGTGACATTATCAAATTTGTGGTGCGCTTTTTCTATCGCTTTCCAAAGTACACAATCGTACACTGCATTCTTGAACTCATCATACTCATGCTCTATACTCCATTTCTTGTTCTTTTGACGTTTTAAAACACGAACAACCTTATTATGGTCCTACAATAACAAGATCGTATCTTATATAAATATATATAGAAAAATAGAACCAAATTAACAAATCTTCATGGATAAGATTCAATACCTTGGTCGAAAAATCTTGGCAGCCCATGAGTTTTTGTAGCCAATCAATTTCAGCCCTCCATCTCTGGGAGTACCATAGGTTGGGTTTTTCGGCGGCAAGCACAGTGCATTTTCAGGAATGTATGCATATCTAGCACAAGGTGGTTTAGGCGTCTTTTGAACTACCTCTTCCGCTACCTCTTCTTTTTCTTCATCATCATCTTCATCATCCTCTTCTTCTTCTTCCTCATCCTCATCTTCTTCACCGTCATCATCATCCTCATCCTCATTTCCTTCTTCTTCTTCAACTACTTGCTTACCTTCTCTTTGATTGTGTTCTTGTGCACCCGTTTCTTCCACAATCTCATCTTCATGTACTGGATCACACGTTTGTTCCATAATATCCTCATACACTTGTTGAATGACATCGTCAACATTATCTCTATTGACATCGTCTTGGTTGACAACGTATTTGGTTCCACGCTTAGAGGCACCTAAGTGTACCCCCCCTCTAGGCGGAGGAGTTATCATATCTCCAGATAATGGTTGGTTGGATTTACCTTTGACACTAATAAAGAAAACAAAATATATTAGGAATAACTCACAAAAAAATGCCAACTTAAACAAATTATTGGTGATTCAGGGTAAGGTTCGGTTACCAAATCATGTTTTGCGAAGTAACCGAACTCACAGGTTCGGTTACTTATAAAATTGTGGAGGTAACCGAACTCAACCTTTAAAAAAAATTCCGAAGTTCAAGGCTTGAGTTCGGTTACTTGTAAAATTGTGAAGGAAACCGAACTCAACCTTTAAAAACAATTCAGAAGTTCAAGGCTTGAGTTCGGTTACTTTTAAAATTGTGAAGGTAACCGAACTCAACCTTTAAAAAAAATTCAGAAGTTCAAGGCTTGAGTTCGGTTACTTGTAAAATTGTGAAGGTAACCGAACTCAACCTTTAAAAAAAATTCAGAAGTTCAAGGCTTGAGTTCGGTTACTTGTAAAATTGTGCAGGTAACCGAACCTTCTCCTGGATATTTTAGCATGTGGTCATGTTTTTTCGAACACTAGAGTTCGGTTACATGGAAATTTTGCGAACAAACCGAACTCATAAAAAATTTCTTTCTATGCTATTAATCCTAGAGTTCGGTTACATGGAAATTTTGCAAACAAACCAAACTCATAAACAATTTCTTTATATGCTATTAACCCTAGAGTTCGGTTACATGGAAATTTTACAATTTCTTTATGAAACAACCGAACTCTAGAGTTCGGTTACATAATCTGAATTACATATAACCGAAATGTTCTTCGTGTTCTTGAGTTCAGTGAGTTCGGTTAGGAACCTAGGGAAAATAAAAAACACGATCTAACCGAACCTAGCACTGTAACTACCATTCCAAGCCTATTTTGATGATTTCTATTCAATTGAATCAATGAAAAACAAATTAAAAAGAATGGTTTTGTCGAGAAATACCCTCGAATCTGTCACATGGATGATTCAGCGTTGTTCTTGCGGCTGTTGCGACGAATTAGTTGCTGCTCCGGTTGAAGTTCTTCCTCAATTTCGGGTGGTTGATTAGCTAAACGTCCTAATGATGGACCTGTTCCTGTATTTCGCTTGGTTTGCTTTCGACGGGCCATTGTTATACTAGATTGATTAATTGACGATGAAAATTTTATGAATCGACGATGAATCGATGATGGAGACGAGTTTGTAATGAATAAGAGGAAAAGAGGAAGAGGAAGAGATGCGGTTCTATTTTTTTTATTTATTTTTATCACGGTTAGGGTTATTATATTTAGGGTTAGTGTTAGGATTAATGTTAATTAGGTTAAGGGCAAATTAGTAAGCTAGTTAAGTAGGATTATTGTTAGGACATCCCTTATCATTGTAGGGTAGGTGGCCTAATAAGACCATGGTCCCCCAAAAAAAACCATGGTCCCTAAAAATGGTTCTTTTTTTTTGGGACTACTCTAAATTGGTGGAGGACTACTATTTGATAGGGGTGTCCACCCTAAATTCTTATGGGGTGTCCTAAAAGGTCAGGGAACACTAATCTACCCTTATCATAATTAAGGTTATAGTTAATCCTAATAATTAACTAATTTAACCACTACCCACTAATCTAACCCATTAAATTACAACCTAAAAATAAAATTTTCATATTCATTTCTTCTTCTTCGCTTTTCCCCTTCTTCGTATACATCGACGTTAATCGTCGATTCGAAAAATTCAAACATGTGTACCAAGTAAACTTCAAGACTTCCAGGATCGAGTCCGTGACTCGTAAAATATAGTAAATCTCCCAAAAGTATTGGCAATTGATAAACAACTTGAAACAAAGTTGAGAGGCAAAATCAATCATCCAACAACAACCAAGAAGTATGATTCAAGTGAAATGAAAATATGCGGGTAATTTCCTTCATACCCATTCCTTTTAATTCGTTTTTTGTTGAAGAAATCGATTAGAAATCATCAAAATCCATTGAAAAATGGTAGTTACAGTAAACATTTAGGCTAGGAGAATTTTAAAAACCCTAGTTTTTTTGTAACCGAACTTTCAATATGAAGAACACTTCGGAAAATTAGAAAATTTTCAGGTAACCGAACTAGATAGTTCGGTTAGCTCACAAAACCATGGATATTCATAACCGAACTTCTTCTTTAGTATGGGAAATTTGAGTTCGGAGTAGTCGATAAATTATATAGGTAACCGAACTTTGGTATAACATAGTTCGGTTAGCTCGCAAAACAAAACCTAGATATTAATAACCGAACTTGTTCTTTAGTATGGGAACTTTTTTATATCATAGTTCGGTTAGCTCGTACTTTCTAATAGGTAACCGAACTATGGTCTTTTAACACCAAATATGTAGTTTGTTTACTTCGCAACTCATGCTAGATAACCGAACTTTTAGTTCGGTTAATTTGTTTACAACTTGTGTTTGATTTAGTCCCATGTTATTGATTAATTTGATAAGAAAATATTATGTTTATCTAATATTGTGGTTTTCATTCATTAGGAAGAAAGGAAAGAGATATAATCCGCATCTTGATGATGAAGAAGCGCAAGGAAATGAAGCCACTGGAAATGAAGAGGTTGAAGAACAAAGAAAACAAGTTGAAGATGTATAAGAAGAGAAGTTGGAATAAGAAGGACAATATGAAGAGGAAGAACGGGATGAAGATAAGGGAGAGGAGGGAGATGAGTAAGAGGAAGAAGATGAAGATCTAGAAATTGTTCCCAAAGAATGGTGGGGGGAGAGTCGGTCTAAGAAATTGAAGAGGGATCGACAACAAGGAAATAAAAGAGTTCGGCGTAGTGGTCGTTATTGAATCCCTTCTTTTCTTTTATTTTCATTTGGTTGTAGTTTTAAAAAAAATCTTAGTTATGGATTTTGTGTGTTTTGAACAATTAGTTAGGGAGTTTGGTATGTATAACACTTTTATATTTGTTTAAATTGGGTTTGTGTTTCAATTTTATATTCGGTTCATAAGTAGCGTGCAACATTATATTGAATGAAAAGGCTACAGGATAGAGTTCGGCTAGACAGAAATTCAAAGTAGAAAACCGAACATCTAGTTCAGAAACCTGCAATAGATTACCAAGCAACCGAAACTTCGTTCGGTGACCTGAAACTTTTGACCAGGTAACAGAACACTTAGTCCGGCAACCTGTGAAATTTGACCAGGTCACCGAACTATTCTCTGTACATACAATGGCAGGTTAAGGAGATTAGTTCGGTTACCTGGAAATTTTAGGAAGTCACCGAACACATAGTTCGGTTAGCTCGCAAAATATAGAGACCTTGCCGAAATACTCTTTGTAGACTCAATTTTGCTTTGTCCACAAGTTGAAAGACTCATTCTCTTCATTCAGAAATCACAAAAATGCACTGTTAAGTTTGATATAGAGTGGTTTGTGTATTACTTACATGTTTAGTTTAGGTTTGTTAAGTTCGGAAACCTCGTAAAATTTCTCTGATAGCTGAACGTATACTTCGCCGATCTTTGTAATCCTACTATGTAATCGATCTCTGTGAACTCAAAATAATCTCAAAATTAACTCAATAAATAATGCCACACTTCAAAAAATGTAATGTATATTAATGAGCATACTTAGTAACATTACATGTCTATTTTAATCCTACTAGATAATAATAGGACCTTCTCGTAAGATTTCGTATGACTTCTTCAAAACATTCCACATCTCCATGTTATGTTCATATATAATGCACCAACCCAACATTATGTCGGGCTTAAATCCATGCCAATAAGAGGTTCTGAATATCGGAGGCAATGGACAATCGGGTTGTAACCGGAGGCCTATAAAGTGGTTGTTGTTAATCAACGCTATCACCAATCTCCTTCGTTTAAGTTGCTCGACACAAACGGTTGTTTTTGGGGTGAATATGAAACTAGTATATTTTGAGAAAAAATGAACCACACAATTGAATGCGTCGGCGATTAAGTGTCAACATATCGGCATGCTCATCCAATAATTCGTTGTGACCGGTTTGCCACCGTGAAGACGACGTTTATACCTAACAAATTTCTCGTTTAGACTAGCATCCCCTTCTCTCAACATTGTCTTGTAAAAGGCCGAATTCTCCTTTAGTTTCCTCAACAAGATTTGCCTTACATGAGTGATTTCACACCCATCATATAGCTTGGCACCATGAGTGAATGGCCCTAGTTGTTGTACGACAACATGAAAACCACAATTACCATCCTGGGGGACGTCATCGGTGGATATAACATATTCTCGAATGTATACGGGTGACTCTCTCAACTAGTATTTATTAGGTGTCAATTGATTTGGTTGGCGTGTACGACATATAGTCTTCAAATCTCACTCACTTGTTTCGCTTTTCTCCTCAATAGTCCTACCTCATTTCTTAGAGTCCTCCAAGTAATTCTCCGTGGTCCACTCATGTGCACAAGGATCTCTAGTAGTTGCATTTTGGTCACTCTTCTTCTTAGACAACACCTTCGCATATTCTCTAAGTTGTTTTTTTTTTGTTTCTTTCGAGCTTGACCTACCTTTCTGTGTGCCTTTTGCGGTTCATGAACATTCTCTGAAGTTTCTGGATATATGATTTTCCTCATGTCATCCCAAAAGATTTGTTTTTGGAGTTTATTCATTCCTCGATACATCTCTGTTATGGTTTTTCCCATTTCATAATCACCGAACTCTTCTCCGGCTTCTTCACCATCTATTGGAGGAGGAATGAAACTTAAATGCTTCCAAAAGGGATCAATATCGCTTAAAGGGATTACACCATTCTCGTAGTTGAGTATCATACGACGACAAGGAAGTCCCATAGACTTCTTCACATTACAAACATCCAAATATTTATTATGACGACCTTCCATAACTCTGTAGAGAACCCATCCATCCAAATATTTGTTGTAATTAAATGCTAGATTGAAGGGGCATTTAATCTTCTTTGAGAAAGTTTTGTTCTTCATATTTGTCTTTCCTTTATAAACATAACCCTTCCTCTTGTAGCTTTTCTCGGGATCACCTCTTCTCTCACAAACCATTTCAAACCGTGTTTTGCTTTCATTCCCATTCAAAACTAATATGCACACGTCTTTTTGTGCATGTTGTCTAGCCCAACTCTTTGCCTCTACCGGGTTTTTGAATACCAAATCATTCATATAGTGATGGGATGTGTCATCGTACAAAATATCAACTGGGGAAGGTTGATTTTCCATTGGTATTGGATCACATGCAACCTACAATAAATGGCACATCGTCAATGACAACAACAAACAAGAAACAAAGAGCAGTTCGGCAATGTAACAATTTTATCGATCATACCGAACAACATGTTCGGTTATATTTTCTCTAGAAATATTTTGCAACCTTGCCGAACTGAGCTTGACTAATTTTCTCCTTAGAAGTTCGGCAAACAGTTTAGAACATGATGGATTTCAAATAGTGATTGTAGTTGTAGTGGTAAAAAGGGGTCTTTTCAGAATTGTGAAGAAACAATTTTTCTAGATTTAAATTAAACAGGCAAATAAATAAAATATTTCAAACCTTTAGAGAAAATACCAAGACTAGGATTCCACCATTGACCAATTAAATAGTAAACTCTAAATAATATTCATGCAATTCTATCTTTAAAAATAATTCTAATATTTGCCTCAAATATATTTTTGAAGTAATAATTGTAATCACAAAGTATAAAACATCAAAAGTTTTTAAAACCCAGCATGCTTCATCAAAATAATTCACAACTATTCAATAAAAACTAATATTTCAAATTCAATTCCATGCAAATAATCAAATAATAATATTGCAATAAATAATAAAATTAGAATTATACCAATCAATATGGATCAATGGCTTCCTCCGTCGTCTCGGCTAATGGGTTTAGCTCCTCATCCCAAAAACATAATCATAAGATGTATCCATGGCTTAATAATGTGTTTTTATTGATGAAAATGGTGTAAAAAGAAGTTTGCAACGCTGTATAAATGTTATAGAGTCACTGTTACAATGGTATTGCAGCTTATAATCGACACAAGTGAACTGCAGTAGAAAAACGACACCTATTTATCGATGTAAGCACTGTTGAAGAACGACACTTCAGAAGCGTTTGTTCTTCGTCTTCTTCTTCCTCCTCGAGCAGCAGCAGCAACAACAACAAATTATCTGTAACTTCTTTGTTTCCGACTCTAAACTCCTCCTAACTCTCTCCTAAAACTTTCTAACCCCTCTAAGACTCGAAGCAATGCTTTATATAGCCAACAAAACCAAAATTCTCGTGCAAATCCGAGAGTATTTCTCTTTTTTTCTTCTCGAGCAGTTGAGAGAATAATCTCTTTTCTGTTGCTTTGTACGCGTCCTCTGGCCAGTTATTACGCTCCAAACTTCTCTTAAGACTTGAACAAGACTAGGTGCATAGTTATCTAGCGTAAAAGTCTTCCACAAATCTCTCACAAATATTTGAAAGTGAACAACACGGTACTGTCCTGTTTGGACTTTGATCCATTCTCCCGGTCATTCCAGCCCAATTGGTTGGGTTAAATTGCTTATACTGATCTTTTTATAGTCTAGGAAGTCCAGCCCAGTGAAAATCCGATGTTGAATCTCCTTAAAACACGCTCAAATTCGAACCCCTAAAACTGTTCTTCTGCAGAGTTCTTTTCCCGCCAAAATCCAGTTTTGAAACTTTGAAGATGACCTCCCCCTATCCAGTTCCGGTGTCCCTTTAGTACATGCCCTGAAATGGGGTGCCCCTTATCCAAATTATGGGTGCCTTTAGCAATTCTCCTGGGATGTTTTCCGCACTTTTTCGGGGTTCCTCCAGGGTATTTCTGGGGTACTTCCGGTACACTTCGGGGAGCTTCCGGTATGCTATCTACGGAGGTCCAAATGCCATATTTTTAGCCAATTTCGCCACAAAGTCTTATTCTTCCAAAAACACCTACAAATAAATAAAATAACCAAATAAGTACAATATCGAGCACTAACAATATATACAAATGAGCTATATTAGACACATAAATGCGTCTATCAGAACACACTACTAAACCAAACTCTTTTTTTCGGTTACCTAAGCTAATATACGATCTAGCCGAACTATTATCTGTATACTCTTAATAAATAGTTCGGCAACGTTTTCTGGAAATACATAACCGAACTCTATAAAACCTCCATTAAAATAAAGTTCGGTTACCTGCATCTTCTGATTGAAGTAACCGAACTGTACATACAGAACAGTTTGGTTACGTCGCAAGGCAGGTTAGGTAACCGAACCACTTTGACCTAGCCAAAATTTCTTCCTAAAATTTTCGATTTTGCCAATTTTTTGCACAATTCAAGCTACATTAACTAAATTTGAGCCATACCTGAGTACCCATAAATTCATCTTCTGGTTGTGGTTGATAAAATCCATCATTTGGTTTGTCACATTGAGTTTGGGGAAGAATGCATTCATCATCTAAAACATAACTCATATCCGGATCTTTATGAAGATTGACAAATACATTAGGAGATGAAGGATGTTTTGATTCAGATGAGGAGCTATCATCACATTAATCACTCAAATCATAGTTAGAAAACTCAAAATAAGATTTTTTGTGTTCACCCCTCTTTTTGTTCATCTTTTCTTCTTCTTCTTCTCCTTCTTCTAACAAACCTATCATATTATTAACTCACTAATCACTAATTAATTATTACACTAACACTAAGAAATCATTACACTAACACTAATTTGATTACCAAGGGCTTTTTTGGTAATAAAAAAAAGATAAGGGATGACTCAAGTTTACTTCCACTATCCACCCATAATAATCCCCCCACAAAAAGGGAGTAGTCCCCAAAACCCTGTTCTTTTTCTAATAAACACATTATAGATCACTAACCAGCTTTGTAAGTGGTCAAATAGTTAGCATTAAGATCACAATTTCTAAAGCATGAGATCTATAAGAAGGTCTTTTGCTATTATATCACATACATTAAAAGATCAATGATCTTTAAGTTTTAACTATAAAAATATAATAGGTTTTCATAAAATGTGATTTACTATATGATCTAAAGGATGTATTGTTGTAGTGTGATGCCACAACTTCCCTTAGTTCCTGAGGAGCCTCAAGCAAAAAAGAACGAAGTGATCAAAAATAACCGGTACTAATTGGAGGCGACTGCGAAAATTTAGCGCTTATACATAATTCTGATGTTTATTGGACATGGAATACAATCTAATTCCATAACGAAATGTAGTTGGCTGCTTGGGTACTGCATCCGGGGCATGGAGCATAATTTATGTGAGCAAGTAGGTATGTGATTCATCTTCACATGCGAAGCTTCAACTTCTACTTCTTTGGATGGCGAAGCTGGTGAATTTAGAGTACATCATCTGTAGTTGTACCTTTTCTGATGACTACATCCAAGTAAATCTAACGACTATAAATCTATTAACATACAAGATTCGAAGATAAACAAGATATAAAGAACATGAAACTAAATATGAACACAAGAATATAACGTGGTTCAGCCTTATAGACATACATACATGGGAAAGAAACTATCTGTTTATTGATTAAGGTCTTTCCCTTGAATGAATTACAAATATCACTTAGACTTTTCACTCTTTTTTTCTCTAAATCTCTCTAAAATTTTCTATAGAAAGACCATCTAAGATTACATAACACTCCCATCTCCTTCTACATTACTTATAGACAGCCAGGACTTATGAAGGTGTGACCCGACATCGCTGGGCTGGTGACGCTTTCGTGCATCTTATCATTACTCGGACGATCCCTCATCGTTCTCCTTCGTGGTTTCTTGCTGGAATCTCCTCCTAAGTTGTCTCTTCTTTTCCATCATCGTATTGCTCCTCCTTGGAAGACATCGTACTGCGCCTTCTTCGGGTATATTGTAGATCGTCCTTTATCCGAGTTTGCGATACGACGTCCTTTCTTCCACGGCTATATCATATTTCTTCTAATCCTTCATTAAATACATTGTTTATCTTTTAGACTTGACCGTCTGATTGATTTTACTACTCCATACACGCGTCTCCCATGCGGTTGTATAACAGATATCTCGATTCAAATGTAATCACCTTTTTAACATATGATTCGGTACATCCTATCTGTTATCTTATCATGAGATCATTCCTTGAGATGTCGACACGTGGTGGTTGGACATTTTACCCTCACAATTTGCTCATTTTCTTCTCATCTCGCCGAAGGCTCGATGGGAAGAAAAATTATAACCGTCCCACCTCGTTGGTCGAATAACTGTGTCATCATGGGATAATTTTTTGAACCACTACTACTGCTACAATACTGGGATGATGTAGAACATGCATATATATATAAGGTGATGTTGCTAAATACCTTTAATATGTTGGGTGCAAAACACACGAGTAGATTTGGGAAATGGCTTTTAAATAGCTTTACAGTGTGAATCAGATCTGTTTGTCGTAATAACCACATCCTCCCGCCTCGAAAACGTTTTCCCAAAAGTATCGGATAACTTTTCCATAAACCAAGCACACGCATTTTCATTCTCTGAATCAACAATGCCAAACGCAATAGGGTAGATTCTTTCATTAGCATCATATCCTATGGCTGAAGATAGGAGTCCTTTACGTTTGCCGTTAAGGTGTGGACCATCAACAACAAATGCATCTTGAATAATTTATGAACCCTTCTAGGCATAAACCTAGAGCCATGAAATAGTACATGAAACCATCATTTGCACCGGTTTCAATGGCTGTTTCAGTGCCCTTTTTGCTTCCAAAGCATGTAACTGTTGTCCATGAGGTGTTGGTAAGACTGGTCAGGGGTACCTCTTATTAGTTCTATTCCACGGGTGCACCCACTAAATGCCTGCCTGTAAGTGACTTTCACACGATATGTTTCTCTCATGTCTATCACCAGTTGTCTGGGTGTACAGACAATATCACACCGGGTAAATTTTAGCTTGAATAATTCGGCCATGGCATTACTGACTTCGCATAGTTGGATCAAGAGTTTGTCACGATTACAAGTGTGAGCTAGAACGTCAGTAGTGATTGTATAGAAGATGGTGACACCAACCCTTCGTGCCCGCTAACTCCCATTGCATGTTGAATCTTTGCATTTGATAGCCAAAACATTAGGATCGGTCGTTACAACCAGGCAGTTAAATCTTTCTTTAATTCTAGCTATTTCTATGATCAATCAAAGTTGATTTCTGTTCATAAATATGTTTCCCCTCTTGAGGTCGTCATACTTAAATACGATACCTACAAGCCTTTCAAATTTGAAGGGTTGCATTTCAGAAGATGGAAGCTGAAGATGTTCTTTTATCTCAAACTGATGAAACTGCATATGATTGTGTCGAGTGTTCATCCTAGAACCCTGGAACCTTCTGCTGATAAGACTGCTGGTGCTGGTGTTGCTGCTATAGATCCACCTCCTACCGGTGGTGTCGAAGAAGTTGTTTCTCAAACTCTTGAGGAAAAACAAAAGGCCATTGATAAATGGGTCGATAATGAATTTGATTGCAAAAACTTCATTCTTAATGCATTATATGACGATTTATATGAGTATTATTCAACTTTTGAAACTGCTAAAGATGTATGGGATGCATTATAGAAAAAATATGACACCGAGGAAGCGGGTTCAAAGAAATATGCTGTGAGTCGGTATGTGACATACCAAATGGTGGATGATAGATCGGTTGTTGCACGGGCTCATGAACTTCAAAAAATTTACCACGAAATTGTGGCCGAAGGTATGAAAACTGATGAACAATTTTAAGTTTCTGTAATGATTGACAAGTTACCACCTAGCTGAAAAGATTTTTGTAATACTTTGCGTCACAAGACTAAAGAATTTTCTCTTGAAAGTTTGATTGTTAAGCTCAGGGTTGAGGAAGAAGCTCGGAAACAAGATAAGAAGGAAGAGATTCTCATTGTTTCTAACAATAAGACTCATCCGAGTTTGAAACCTAAGAAAAGGGATATGAAACCTAACCCGAACCAGAAGAAAGGAGGAAAGCCTAATCAAAACAAGAACCAACACCCATCGAAAAATGGACAAAATTCCAATTCTGAGTTTCTTTGTTATATCTGTAATAAACCAAACCACATGGCTAGGAATTGCAGGTTTAACAAGGAAAAGAATAACGCACAAGCTAATGCTATGGGTGACGTTATAATTGCCATGGTCTCTGATCCAGAGTTCTACATGGTTGATGGATCTGATGGGTGGTGGATAGAGAGTGGTGCTTCGCGTCATTGTTGTTTTGATAGGTTCATGTTTAAGACTTATGATGAAACCAAGGACAAGAAAGTGTTATTGGGAGACTCCCACAGCACTATGGTGAAAGGTTCTGGTACGGTAGAGTTGAAGTTTACTTCTGGGAAGACACCCATGCTGAAAGATGTCCTTCACACTCCAGAAATGAGAAAGAACCTTGTTTCCGGCTATGTTCTCAACAAGGCTGGGTTGTATCAAACTATTGGGTCTGATATTTACACTATAACTAAGAATAAGAATTTTGTAGGAAAGGGTTATGCTACTAATGGAATGTTTAAGCTTAATGTTGATGCTATGAATAAAGTTGATTCTTCTGCTTATATAGTTTGCAATTTTAATGTGTGGCATGGTAGGCTTTGTCATGTGGGTAAAAAGTTAGTAAATAACATGAGCAAGTTAGGTGTCCTCCCTGAATTTTCTGAAAATGATTTTGAAAAATGTGAATATTGTAGTCAAGCAAAAATAACCAAGACTTCACATAAATCTGTTGTAAGAGAATCGAAAGCACTAGACTTAATAAATTCTGATTTGTGTGAATATGAAGGTATCCTAACTAGAAATGGCAATAGGTATATCATGACGTTCATTGATGATTGTTCTAATTATACTTATGTTTATTTGTTGAGCCATAAGAACGAAGCTATTAAAAATTTTAAGATTTTTATTGCTGAAATTGAAAATCAATTTGGTAGGAAAATTTAGAGATTTCGCAGTGATAGAGGCACTGAATATGATTCTGCTACTTTTAATGAAATTTATCAAACTAATAGCATTTTTTGAAAAGGAAATTCAAACCTGATGGAACAGTAGATAAGCACAAGGCTAGACTGGTTGCTAAAGGATTTAGACAACGTGAGAACGTAGAATTTTTTGATACTTATTCTCATGTTACAAGATTAACATCTATACGTGTTTTGATTGTTGTTTCCGCCGCTCATAATCTTTTTATTCACCAAATGGATGTTAAAACCTCTTTTTTGATTGGTGGACTAGAAGAGGAAATTTACATGGAACAACCTGATGGTTTTGTAATTCCTGGACAAGAACAGAAAGTATGTAAGTTAGAAAAATATCTTTATCGTTTGAAACAAGCTCCTAAACAATGGCATGAGAAATTTGATAATTTAATGATTTCAAATAACTTCAGAATAAATGAGTGTGCCAAATGCATATACTATAAATCTGAGAATGATGTGTGTGTGATTGTTTGCTTGTATGTGGATAATTTGTTGATATTTGGTTCCAATTTATCTGTTGTCAATGAAACTAAAAGCATGTTTAGTTTGAACTTTGACATGAAAGATTTGGGTGAATCTAGTGTAATCTTGGGAATCAAAATAACTAGAACTAGTAGTGGCATTACTTTAGATCAATCTCACTACATTGAAAAAATTCGGAGAAGTATGATTATTTTGATTGTAATCCTGTTTGTACTCCTTTTAATCATAGTGTGAAATTGTTTAAGAATACTGGACAAAGTGTTAGACAATCTGAATATGCAAGTATAATTGGCAGTATTGATTAAAGATTTTTCGTGGGTTGTATTAATGAGGTTCAAACTCTCGGACTTGTGAAGGATAATTTTTTTAGAAAATAAATATATATACAAATATTGACAAATTGGTAGAGAGTTATTGGGACTAAGGACTTGGCCAATTCTCATGCATATGGTACATTTTATTTATCCTTAACAATTATCGCTCAAAACATAAAATGTAAGGACTCTTATTTTGCCAATATAGATTCTCAGAATATTAGTTATAAATCGTAAGCATGGGACATCAAACATTTAAGCAAGCATGCCGCATCAAATAAAATGATAACTAATTAATCAAAATCATTTTTCAATTTTAAATCAATGCAAAAGTCATAAAAAGAATAAATTAAATTTACCAGAATGACGAAAATCGCCTCCTCCATTGTCCCAATGTTGGGTTTAGCTCATCATGGTGAAATACCTCTCAAAATATTTTATTAAGCTCAATTGGTGTTTACAATAAAGAGAAGAAGAGAAAATGGTGTGAAACTGTAATCTGCGACGCACAAAAAGCGTCCAGAATAAACGATAAAACCTAACTGCTGTTGTCGCTACGGTCCTAAGACCCACACCTACGACCCACGAGCCGCTGTCGTTGTCACTGTTGAAGAACGACGGTTTCTGAGAGTCTGTTCTTCGTGTTCTTCATCTTCATCAGCAGCATAAAACAACAGCAGGAAGCTTGTTGTTCATGGTGATTTCTTGCTCCTCAGTTCTCCTCAAGCCCCCAAACTCTCGACAACCCTTCTAGGAAACCATAGAAACATATTTATAGCCAACAGACCCATCGAATCTCGCTCATTCACTCCATATAATTCTCTTTAACTCGGCAGTAAAGAAAAATATTCTTGGGAATATTTTCTTTCCATTCTTGCTCTGGTACGCATAGATTTCCATCCTGGTCACTCTAGAAGTGTTTACACACGACCCACAACGTTGCTAGAGCCCTCATGCATGATCAGAACACGCTCAAATCTTCTCCAATCCCTTGTCCAACCCGTGTTTCCCTGTTTTGCTTCCGTGAATTGTCCAGCTAATTGTGGCCAAATTTGATCGAACCAAAAGCCCAAAACGTGTTTGATAGGACATAACACAACTTCCTACCAAAAATAAACTATTGAATCGCCCTAGAACAAATTCAAAAATTCCAACAAACATCTGCCAGTTGATATACTTTTTTCCCGCCAATTTTTGGTTTTTGAATTTGGGAAGAAGATGTCCTTCCCCTAACCAGAACTGGGGTGTGAATAGCAGCTGCCTTGGGGGTGACCTGGGGGGTGCCCCTTAGTAATTAGGTTACCCCTTATCCAAAAGCGAGAGTCCGAATAACACTTGTCCTCCGGGTGACAAAATCAACTTTCCGAGCCGTATTTTCCAAAAATATTTATTTCCAAAAAAATACCTACAAATACATAAAATAACAAAATTAGTACAAAATCGAGTGCCAACAATATATAGTATTGAGATCAAATTAGATACAAAAATGTGTCCATCAAGTATGCGTTATGCAACTGATTGTACTAGACCATACATTGCATATGTAGTGGGAGTTCTGTGCAGATTTACCAGTAATCCTAGTTTGGAACACTGGGATGCTATTGAGAGGGTTATGCAGTATCTGAAAAGAACCAAAAACCTAGGATTACACTATAAGAGGTATCCCGCAGTCCTTGAAGGATTTAGCGATGCTAATTGGAACACTCTCTCAGATGATTCCAAGGCCACTAGTGGATATGTTTTTATAATTGCTGGGGCGCTGTATCTTGGAGATCAAAGAAACAGACAATTATAACCCAATCTACGATGGAGGCTGAATTGATGGCATTAGCAGCAGCTAGTGAAGAGGCAGGATGGCTGAAGAGTTTGTTGCCAGACATTCCAGTATGGGAAAAATCGATACCAGCCACTTTGATCCACTGTGATAGTTTCGCGGCAATCGGAGTAGTAGAGAACTGTTATAATAACAATAAAATTCGACAAATACGTCGAAAGCACGACACAGTTTGAGAATTTCTCATAACTGGTGTTATTAGAGTAGATCATGTAAGGTATGGAGGAAATATAGCTGATACTTTGACGAAAGGATTAGAAAGAGAAAAGTTATGGAGTATCTCTAAAAGCATGTGACTTTTGCCCGTTAGAAGTTGAGTCGTTTGTTACAGATAACCAACCTAGAAATAGGTTCAAAGGGACTAGACGAAGTTACAAATGATATGATAGAGTCATGCATTCCCATAGCATGATATCCTGATGTGGGGAACAAGATGAGTTTGGTTTTCAACTCTTAATGATGTCTATAGCTCTTAATTTAGAGTGGGATACACAGGAGTATTCTTGATAGACTCACCTATACGAATGTGAAGATGTGTCCGTCTTCTATGAGAAATTGGGCATTTCTCTAGATCATTTGTTAAAAAAGGGATAAGCACATGGCCTTAATGTGCGAACTTAAGGACTTTACTCTAGATATAGTTGTATGTGTTAAATAATCTAATATTAGTTAGAGTTAAAGACGCAAGTCACTCTAGTCACCTGGTACTTAGAAAGTTTAACACTATGCATAGGTTCAAGTCGAAAGGCACCTTTGCAGATGCACAACTATACAACACTTGCTCAATGTTTTTGGGGGATTGTTGGGAGATATATATATATATTCAAAAACATAGTTTTGTAATATCCTACCAAACTTAGAGAGATAGTGTAGTGGTAATATTTTGAGCTCCCACACTAAAGACTTGGGTTCAAGTCTCACCCCATGCATTGGGTAGGTATATTATATATACTATTTATCAAAAGTCCGGGAGAGTCTTGGGAGGTCTGGTGATTCATAAATTGATTTTTTTCTGATTTAACCTTTGATTTTCAAAACAGTTTTTTATACTTAATATTCTCTAATTAACTCTATTAATTTTTGTAATTATATTGTTACCGTTTTATGACTGTTATGGAAGAATTTTATTGAGCACTAATTGCAAAATTTATTGTCATTAAAAACCTTATTGATTTCTTTTAATAAATAAAAGAATAGTTTCTGGAGAAGAGAAAACACATAATTTTTCGTCTATTTTTGAGTACTGAGCAAGTGTAGATAGATTATTGTAGTTCGATTTCTCATAGTGCAGAGAAATCAAACAAGAGAGTAATCAGCTGTTTTATCCCATAGGGTTTTCAACAAGTTTTGACTGCAAGTACAATCAAGAGGCAGAGTCGCGAAACACCTTAAAGATAGCGATCTAGTCCGCGACTCACCTGTGTGAGATCCGATTTGATTATTTTTTCCCTGTTTCCAACACCCATTGAATGCCTGCCTGTAAGTGACTTCCACACGATATGTTTCTCTCATGTCTATCACCAGTTGTCTGGGTGTATAGGCAGTATCACACCGGGTAACTTTTAGCTTGAATAATTCGGCCATGGCGTTACTGACTTCGCGTAGTTGGATCAAGAGTTTGTCACGATTACATGTGTGAGCTAGAACGTCAGTAGTGATTGTATAGAAGATGGTGACACCAACCTTTCGTGCCCGCAAACTCCCATTGCATGCTTAGTCCCTGATATAAATAGGGAACAATTTTAAGATTAGTATGAGTAGGCCTCCTACACCCAGAAAAGCATAGAAAGTAACCTAATCTACTGCTAACAAGAACGTATGAGACTAGAAGATACCCTCAAAAGACTAACTTATGTGTAAAAAATAGATAGCTTATATCCAGGCTTCGGTTAAATATTTTCCAAAAGCATTTTGAATAAACAAGTTCACTATACACCAATTAGAGGGGCAAAATCTCGGTGGCAGTGTTTACCTGACTGGGGTTACCGGAGTCATTTGGGACGCTCTGTGTGTTTGATCATTGTTTTTGACAGGAGTTATTGGAGAATCAACATTTGAATGTTCTTCTTCTTCTTCATGAGATACTGTCATGCCACGCACTGCAGCACTATAAATCTTTAAAGTTTCACCACTAGTAGTCAAAAAGCGTTCGTTACATCCGATACTGGGAACCTGTATTAGACCGTAGACTTCAAAAGCGGACCCGTAGCGGAAATTTGGCAAACCCATTGCCATGCTCTTCACATCTTCGAAATTGTAATCAAAAGGTAAACCAACGGTTGCATAAGCTTGGTGGCACCGGCATACTGATCATTACCAGTATTCAGATCTGCCCATTTCCCATTATAATGAAAAACAAGTTCACTATACACCAATTAGAGGGACATTTCTGGATTTTCTTCAATGAAAAACACCTGAGTCACAACCAATTCTTCCCAGGTGATTTCTGAGGGTGGTTGCATAAGTATCCGGAAACAAGTTCACTATACACCAATTAGAGGGACATTTCTGGATTTTCTTGTCATTTTGGGAAGAATTATCTTCAATTAAAAACACCTGAGTCACAACCACCCTCAGAAATCTTAACAGTCGTATATTCAAGAGTGCAAAGAATTTGATGAAAAAAATTAGCTTGTAAATCTTAATGAAAAGATTTGCAAAGGGGAAAGATTTTTTTCCTTCACTGTTGTTAAAGAAATTAACAAAAACAGTTAGGAATGATCTGTTTCTTAACATAATTAGCTTAGGGTTTTAAAATATTAATGTCATTTTCCAAAGATTTTGGCAATTTTTCTTTTTTTCTACAAAATGCATTTTGGCCCCCAGCAAACTGGAATCTTATTCTGAGCGCCTAGAAAGGCGACGCTTGGGCGCCACTTTTAAAATCGGCATCTCCATACCCGCCCAAGATCAAAATAAGGCCACTTTTACGCCTAAGCGACGCCTTTGACAACATAGCTTGGATGATATGAAATACTAGATGCAGTCAATATGAAAAAACAAACACACCAATCATCCAAGCAAGAATTAAAAACCAAACATGCCTATAAGCAACAACAGAAGCACAAGGTCCACAACCCGGCGAAGTCTTCTTGAACTTTACCGGGGAATCAATTGACACCAAATTTGAAAAAAAAAACATATTATTGCTCCTAGAGTTCATATTGAGAAGAGAAATTTAACAAAACTAAACCTGATAGAGCAAATGGATAAATACGAGTTTGAGAAATTGAAACTCAAATGAACAAAATCTATCTTGCGCTTTCAATCTGATATATTTGATGGTGATGGCAGTGGTGTTTCATTGATATGATTAACACAACAACATGGAGAACAAAAAAAGGACGAAAATCAATATGAACAACCAAAAAAGTTGAAGAAGAACTCACAGAAGAAGAAGAGGAAGGAGGTCGTTTGCTGTGGTGGTCGAGGAGTAGAATGAACTGCAAAAGTATATAAGCTGCAGAAGTTTATGGGGTGGTGTGCTATGTTGGTCGGAGAGTATAATGAACTGCAAAAATATATGCAATCAAGTATATAAGCTGCAGAAGTATATGTGGAGCCTGTGCAGGGAAGTTGTAAATTTCCTAGTGATGCGTCACTGTGCAGCCTATGTGGCGACCAATGCAGTGTCTATACACTCTATATTTGAGTGTCCAGTCGAAAAATCTATAAGTATCTGCACCCCTGATTTCTAGTGTCCGTCAAATCGCTGTACTTATTTACGAAATAACCAGATTCCACTTAGTTTCCACTTCGTAATAACTGGACACCCAATCAATAAAAAATTATTAAAACACCCGGTGTCCACTACCCTTTCCATAAAAGCCAACCGTACAGGGTATAAATGTCCAAAAACTGTACGGAAACTAAAATTCGTAATTTTGAATATTGTACAAATTTTCTATAGTTACAGAACTAACTGTCCCATCAATAAGAAGCAAAAGCAAATTTTATGTCAAATGAGTTCACTGCAAGCTAGAAACTTGGTAGAATCTTAAGGCCTGTTTGGTAGTGTTTTCCAAAACAGTTTTCACTTTTCAAAAACAGGGAAAACAGAAAACAATGAGAAAACGTGTTTGGTAGCGGTTTTTCTAAAAACGTTTTTTACTCGTTTTTTGTTTTCAAAAACACCTAAAATGAAAACAACATTTCATCGTTTTCATTTCTTCCTTCTTTTCCTTCAGAAACGAGCAGAGAATTTCCCAGAGGAGGTGGGTTGATTTTGTTTTCATGATCATTTTCATGATTTTGTTTCGATTTCTTTTAGGCTATTAGTGAATCTCCCTTTGGACTAATCGGGTGTATGATTTGAAGCAGATGGGTTGATTGATTTGGTATCAAGTTCTAGGGTTTGCAACAATTTTTAGGTATGAATATCTATTTCAATTTCTGGGTTGCATGTATGATTTCTTTTCGATTTCTCTACGGTTATTAGCTAATCCCCTTTTGGAATAATGGGTATATGATTTGAAACAAATGTATTGATTGATTTGGTATACGGTTATTAGAAACCACCATTCCTGCATCTTTTAATTGTTTGTATGTTACTGCAGATTCGATTCATATTGTTGCAAAACAGACAAGGGAAAACTCGTCTTACAAAGTACTACGTTCCTCTTGAAGAATCTCAGAAGCACAAGGTTGAATACGAGGTAATCTATCGCTCATATCTGGGCAGTTAAATTGCTCCTAATCTAGAATTTAATGATTCTGTAATACATATTGTTAGTCATATTCCATAAATAAAAGTCCATGTTACATGTTCAGGGTTCGACTTTCAGTTCTAGCTGTTTTGTTTCATGTACCATTAAACATGTTATTAGTGATGGTAATGAAATTAGGAGTACCCGGTGTAGCAATGGCATCAGTGTTAACAAATTTGAATATGGTGATTTTTATGTCTGGTTATATTTACATATCGGGAAGATGTAAATTAAAATGGACATTTGGGTTTAAGAATGTGATTAGTGGGTTAGGTCCATTGTTGAAATTGGCTATACCAAGTTGTTTAGGGATTTGTCTTGAATGGTGGTGGTATGAGATTATGATTGTCTTGGCTGGGTATTTTCCTAATCCTACTATTGTTGTTGCTGCCACTGCTATTCTCATCATACCACTAGCTTGATGTACACTGTTCCTATGGGTTTAGCTGCTTGTGTTTCTACCAGGGGAAGTACAAATTTACCCCGGTGTAGCAATGGGGATAACTAATTTGGGCATGTCTTCTTTCTTAAACAACTGAAAGGTAGGAAATAATATACACCATCTTAGGACTGAAACAAACTATATCCAAAAAAACAAATTCAAATGTCGTAAGGTACAAGTTCCGCTTTAATTTTGCTTAATTACTCTGTAATCATGGAATTTTGTAGTATGTGACCTTGATGTTGTGAGTAAAATTTCACATTAATTTTGCATTATAAGCATTCCCCTTAACAATTTTTTTGTGGATTTAAGTAAAATTAAATGTGAAAAGCCGCCCAACCCTCCATGGCAGGAGTTGTTCAAGAAGAACTTGCAATTGTATCTTTTATGAATTATTATTAGTGTATTTCTTTGTAAATGATCAACAACTGCATACTCTACCCATATTGCCTTATGTTAATTGGGGTATTACAGGCAATGTCTAATCATGGGTACGAGATATGTCTACTTGGATCCTGAACAAAACTAGATAGCATTTGTACTTGGATTTCGTTGAGTTTAGTTACGATTAGTCTTCGAGCCTGGGGTTTTTCAGTGATTGACTACTGCATGCTGACTGTCATCAACTCCTTGACCATATAAATCAACTTAACATGGATGTTTGTAGGTAGAAAAATATGCCATTTGTGTTCTTTATACTGTGGCTTTTTGAAGGCTCACTTAGGAAGATGGGGATAGTTACACTTAAGCTTATGAAGGGGATTTTTGGGAATGGGAGATGGATACATTTTCTAAAACTAGGGATCCTTACTGGCTACTGTTATTACAATTCTTTTTTTTTCTTACGTAAGTACCATGTGGTGGACTACACTGAATTTTTAGGATCATCCGTACGTCATTTTATCTGGGAGTTTATTAACAACTAGTTGTAACTGTCAGTAGCACCATTTTCATGACTAAATCAGCAGGTTGCTTGATATTTCTCTTGCTTTACAACTGATTGAGAAGCAACAACACTAAGCCTGGACAGTAATGCATAAATTATTTAAGCAACACAATGATTTATTTATTTTCTATTTAAGTAAACATGTTTTGATTTTGCATAATATTTTTAATCTTGTTGCCTTAAAATTCCGAGTTATGTGATTTTGCATACCTGTGAGATTTAAGTTTTATACAGTATGTATTCTGTAGAAAAAAAGATGGCTTCTCTATCAAGTGATGATAACGTAGATGATATCCGCACATGGCCACATTATATTGTGGATTACTTTGTTCAATTGGTTCATGATGAAGCCAAAAATGGGTTACAAACCACTACATTGGAGAAGAAGAAATGGGGAGAAATAGATAATGCTCTCTTTGCTAAGTTTGGTAAGAGATACAGCATTCCTAAGTTGAAATCTAAATTCAATCGACTGCGTATAGAGCATAGGGAATTTGCAAGGTTAGTGAGTGATACTGGTATGGGTTGGGATCCAGTTGCAAACACGGTCACTGCAAGTGATGATGCTTGGAAGCGTTACTTGAAGGTATGCGCATAAATGTTTACACTAAGATATTTACTTGTACATAATATAGGTACATAATATAGGTCAAGAGTATAATGCATGTGTAACATTCCCAAATGCAGAAATATCCTGGTGCAAAACCTTCCGTAAAAAGGGGTTAGACAATTATTATATGCTTGGGGAGATATTTAATAGCACAACAGCATCTGGAAGCATGTCTAATGCATCAACACGGTCTCCTCCTGACTCAGACACCGAAAGAGATTTGGAAACAAAATTCCTTGGCAAAGGGGTACATGTGGAACCCGCTAGCTCTGAAGAC
Organism: Papaver somniferum; assembly: GCF_003573695.1. Lineage (NCBI taxonomy): Eukaryota > Viridiplantae > Streptophyta > Magnoliopsida > Ranunculales > Papaveraceae > Papaver > Papaver somniferum. The sequence continues at coordinate 199,721,281 of NC_039366.1, read as the reverse complement.
ACGAGTCACCCTTCATCACACACAAAATCAAACATATAGAGACGTGCTTTAGAACTTTCTATTGATCTTCCTCAGCGAAAGGCGACTAAATCATCAAGGTTTAATGATGCACTTGTAGCATGGACTGAAAATCTTAAAGTTAAAGCTGAAGTAACAAAAGCGAAGGTTGAACGTAAGAAGGATAAGGAAGTAACATCTCCTCTTTGTACCAGCACCGAGATATCATCTATTGAAGATTGTATGGATATATTGGACAACATGGAAGGAGTGGAAGATGATGTATATCTCAAAGCCATTGACAAGTTCAGAAACCCCAACTATAGGAGAATTTTTAAGAAAATGAAAGAATCAAGGAGAATTATGTGGCTTAAGAGTTTGTAATATGTTTTTTTTTTTCTTAGAAACTGAACTCGGTTAAGGGTTGTTGAGTGTTGTGATTTATAACTTGAAGTTACACTGTGACACAATATTTATGTTAATGTGAGCTTGGTTTTGTGTGATTTGCTTTTTTTGATAGTAATTAGTAATGGGTTTATGTTGATATCAGTAAAATTTTCTTTTTTATTGTTATTCATTTTGCTTGTAAATAACAATATGTATTTGCTTTGTGTAGGGACTGTACCAAAGGGAGTATTTGGAAGAGATTTGGTTGTACAAATATGTAAAATTATTGTTATGTGTAAAACACTTGTGCAAGCTCATAACTACTTTTTGAATTGTTAGTTTTAACATATAACTAATTTTAAAAAATATGTTTTTGAAAACAGCCATACCAAACAGCTTTTAGAAAATGAAAACAATGAAAAAGGGTCTGTTTTAAAAACAGTAGAAAACTATTTTTGAAAACTGTTTTTGAAAATGCTACCAAACAGGCTCTTACTTTTTTAAGCCGATTCGGTATTACAGCAAAATCATCGGCCAGTAAAATCCACAACAGCATATCTGAAACAAAACATCTATGAGGAGACAACCCGATAAAATGCAGATCCGACATACAGTAAAAACTCCATATATTAATATTACATATATTGTTTATCGTCTTGTTGTTGAGTCCAACTAAGATTGAGATGAGATTTAGGACGGAGGAGTAAATTTATGGAGAACAGTGTTGTAGTAATTCGATTGCGGTAAATACGGATTCGATGCTCGGACTTGAATAGATTTAAAAAACAAAAATATGTACAAAATTTGTCACAAGATCAAGAGGAACCAGGACTCAGGATTCCAATGTGTTTCATATTCAAGTGGCTCAGAAAATAATTCTAGGCGATTATAGCTCAAAATAAAACAAGTATTAACTCTATCTTTGCCAAATTAGATTCCATAAAATATTACTTGTATATGATAAGCATGGAACATCAAGAATCCCTAGGACTAAGCATGTTCCATCAAACAAAATCACAAGTAATTAATTGAAATAAATCAATTAAAATCGGTGCAAAAAAGTGAATTAAGAATTATTTAAATAACCACATGTGCTGAAAAACAGCTTCCTCCATCATCCCAGTATTGGGGTTTAGCTACTATAATAACATGTTCTTAAAATACATACTTGATGCTCAAAATATGATTAAAAGAGTGAAAAAATATAATACAGTGAAACTACGACCCTCTTTAAGTCCAGAGAAGAAACGATAGAATACCACTGCTGTAAAAACGATACCTCACGCTGCTGTTGACGCGTTATTTAAGACCCTCGGATGCTAGTCGTTGACACTGTTGATAAACGACTGTCTATGCTGGTGTGTTCTTCGTCGTTCTCGAGCTTTGTTAATGGCAGCAGCAAGCAGGGTACAATTCCTGCAACTCCTCCTGCGCCTCTCTGCTGGCCTCCCAATCGACCCCTCACTCTTGATAAAACTTTCCTCACTTTCCACCAGCCTTTATATACCAATAGGGTCCAAATAACTCGATTAATCCGAGTTTATCTCCCTTTTTTCTTCACGTGCAGTTGAGAGAGAAATCTCTTTTCTGTTGCTTTGTCCGCTCTTCTGGCAATTTCTTACGCTCCAAACTTCTCCTAATCCTTAAACAAGACTAGATACACTTTACTTCAACGTAAACTCTCCCGAATCTCTAAAAATATATTGAAAACTTCACAGAGAACACGTATTCTGTTTGGACTTTGATCGCTTCTCCCAGCCATTCCATGCCCAAGTTGATCGATAAAATCACTTGCATACGATCTGTTTATTCTTAACAGGCCTAGCCCAATTGATTTCAGGGATTAATCTCCCTCAAAACCCCAGAAATCCAACAGGAATTATCAGACTGAAATTAGTTTTTCCCGCCAAATTCCATTATTTGAACTTTGAATGGTGTCCCCTTAACCAGACCTGGTGTCCCTTTAGCACTGCTTGGAAATGGGTCACCCCTTAGTAATTAGGTTACCCCTTATCCAAAATCAAGGGTCCATATAGCAAGTTTCCTCTGGGCATTTTCCGCACTTTTTTCGGGGTTCCTCCGGGTTTTCTGGGGTACTTCCGGTACACTTCTGGGCGCTTCCGGCACTCTATCAATGGAGGTTCAAACGCCGCATTTTCAGCAATTTCGCCGCAAATCCTTATTCTTCTGAAACACTACAAATATAAAATAACCAAAATACAAAAATTGAGCAAAACACTATATACAATGGAGCTATTAGACACATAAATGCGTCTATCAAATACCCCAAACTTATTATTTGCTAGTCCCGAGCAATCAAAACTCAAAATAAAATCCTAACTCACTGTCGCAGGCATCGTCGATGCATTAGCGTATGCAATAAGCTTAAACCCTAGGTGGCCCTAGTGGCCGAGTTAAAGTCTCGGGAGGGCTTACCAGAGATATACCCACAAACCTGTACTCCAGACCTTAGCTATCTACGCAGAACCTTGGAAGGCACTAAAGAATCTCCTTGTTGGCATACTTATTGACTACAGAAGAAGTACCCTGATGCGAAATTCCAATTGCTGTACACGAGTTTGCACTCAAGCATACTAAAATTCATATAAAGTGACAGAGCTCTACTCAGATAGTTGCACTATGGACATATTCGGAGTCAAACTATACATGGTTAGATCAAGAAGATGGATGGATATAAAACTAGATGGTTTGATGTTTACTAAGTGAACGAGTTCCCATATCTGTCTGAAGGCCTCCGCCAAATGAACCTATCCTAATGGATTGAGATACTAGTCTGACTAATATCAACACATTGGCATATACAAGGGTATACCATGTGGTCGATAACCTAACTCTAGGTTCAACACAACTGGCAATACAAGGGTACCAGTGGTCGACTTTATTTGAATTATTCCTTTGTCAAATGGTCTGGTCTCAATTCTTTTTTTTTTTTTTTTTTTTTTTTTTTTTTTTTGGTATACCATTTTTTTTCATTTGCTTTTCTTTTTCAACTTTTCTTTTTTTTTTTTCTATTTTTTTTTTTTTTTTTTTTTTTTTTTTTTTTTTTTTTTTTTTCTATTTTTTTTTTTTTTTTTTTTTTTTTTTTTTTTTTTTTTTGAAGGTTTCATTTTAACTCTTTTTTTTTTGTCCACCTATTACTTTAGAGAAACATAGTTTAAAAACAAAATAAAATAAAAATAGAAGTGAAAAGGACTCAACGAGATATGGTGAAACTATCATGTTATTTCTAACACCTGAGCTCTGTGCTTTTATGAATAGACTCTTTAGATGTTTCCATCTAATCAGATTGGTTCCTCAAACTCCTACAATCAAAATGCTTCCATCCACTTAGATTAGTTAGTGCAATCCTCAATAGGCATAAATTTCTAGGCTCTGGAGTTTATTTATTGCAACTAAAAAGTTTCTCCCATACCCCCAAACTTAAACCTAACATTGTCCTCAATGTTCTAAAGATAAAATTAAAAACATGAACAAGGAGAAACTATTACCATTCGAAGAAAAAGAGTTAAGGAAAGATATTACCTGGTTGCATGAGTTTGGGTTACCTCCCAAGAAGTGCTAAGTTTAAAGTCTTCAGCCAGACATAGAAAAGGTTTAGTCAACTCGTACCGTATAACAATAGCCGGAATAACTGTGGGTCTTTAAAACCAAAAAGAGCTGACAAAAGGAAACTGCAGTGAACCAAGAAAATGTACAAGACTAGCATGCCCTTACCTAGTTTCTGGATAACTATCGCTAATTGCGGTTCAGGTTCAGGTTCTATGAAGGGGTCTAAATAGACTATTTTCCTCGGATGCATTTCCTCATAGGTAGGATTCAAATTATTAGGTCCTAGAGTCTGGAAAAACTCAGATAAGAATCTGGAATCACAAAATAACCTAAATAATTTAGGATCCTCTAAGTCAATTAGGTATGACTTACATAGTTGACCACAGTCAGAGTAGTGGTCATTCTGAAGCAAATGTGTCGATTCTAATTTCCTAAAGTACTTAGGCTTAGTCTTAGAACTTAATAAGTGACACATTTGAAATCTAAACGTTCCCACAGTTGGAAGAAAACTATTTGGTGGGAAAACAAAGTCAATCTGGGGATCATAGCCTGGGCAAACCACATCAACCAGAGGATGGGTTTCTAACGACTGAACTTTTTTCATGACATCATTAGGTTCGGGAAACCTAGTATGAAGATAATCTTGTAAGATGGTTGAGGCATGGATATCAAGTCCTATGTGAGGCGACTTTCTGAGAGTTAAAGGTAAAGCACTAGGAAAGTGATAATCACCCCCAAACTTAGAGTTTTCAGTGTTTCTAGTTAGACTAGCCACAATCTCCCTAATTTCTAGGTCATCAGATTCCTGAAAATGGGCAATTGATTCTTCTAAGTTGTAATCTTGCGGTGTATCCTCATTAATATCTACGAGTTCATCTAAGACTATTGTTTCTAAATCGTACGACTCTGAAACAGTATTCTCAGGGTAAAACCGTTCCTCGAAACCATCATCGATTACAGTTTCTAAATCGTTCGACTCGAAAACAGTAGTCTCAAGATAAACCGGTTCCTCTAAACCTTTATCGGCTTCGTAAACAGGAAATATTACATCGTCTAAAACGGTGGTATCCCTAATCAAATCCTCGTCCTTTTGAATAGGTGAATAATCAAAAATTATTTGGATTTGAACTAGAAATAATATAATCACTATACAGCTCAATTGGATTACTAGACTCCTGATCACTATGCCTACATATTTCAGATTCTTCATTACTGCTATCCTCATCATCATAGTACGAAAATGATTGAACCTTATCTAAATAAGTAGTGTCTTTTATTCTAACCTCGTCCTCTAAATTAGGCAAATATTCACTATTGATATCAAGGGTAAAATTAGAAACACCATTTTGGAAATTTAGATTATTTCGAGCAAGTCTTTCGTTCGTCTCTAACTCAAGTCTACGTGTCGACTCAGCTATCCTCTCAAGGGTCTCTTCCAAAGAAAGTTCCCTTAGTGTAGGATCTAAGTTTTGAGTTAATCTATTGAGGATATCTTCTACAGATTCAGTTTTTGTTGCAGTTCTTTCGTCCATAACTACGTTATTCACCTCATCTAATTTATACGTCGATTCAGCTAACTGACGTGAAGACTCAGCTAAATTCCTAAGAGTCTCTTCTAGAGAAGGAATAGGAACTGAAGGATCATAATAAGGACTACTTTTCAATAGTTTGATTGTATCCTCTAGAGACGAAGAACTAGTACTATAATCTTCTTGATCGTATGACTGATGCGCGTGCGGATAGTAATTGGGCTCACCATGGTATGAACCATAACCTTGAAAAGGTTGGCGTCCCCAGCCACTATTCTCACTATGGTCATAATACTGATGATGTCCATATTCAAATTCAGGTCGATATTCATTGTATTGGCTTCTATCATACCAGTTCGACATTCTTAATTACAAGGGAATTTTACAACCACAAACAAGGCCGACTCGACTCCACCAAAACAAACCTAAAGATTTCTAGCAAACAAAAAGCATGATGGCTCCACTTAGATTGTTTTCTAGACCAGCTTCTATTCCTTCGAAAAGGAATTCGTTACAATTTGAGCACACCCCTCTGGAATCAATCCGAGCTAATGTAAGTTGAATCGAGGCGAGGGAAGCTCAGTGGAGCTTTGATACCCAAGGCCTCACCGCTATCACAAGGCGGCGCAGTCACGCATTCAACTCACAGAAACCATCATGAACTTTGAAATGTGCTTAAAGAGCAACCAATATTTTTCGAACGAGTTTCCTATTAAGCTCGTTACCCTATTGGTCTCGTTCTATTCAAAATTTTAGGCTTAGGTTCGCGTTTGGTTTCGTTTTCCTAAGGCGGGCAAGAAGGAAACGGTGATGAAATCCGAGTCCTTATCTTGATTTGGCCAGGCCTTGCCCTTTACTAGGAAATTAAAAACAGTCCGGTTCGTCCTCAAACAATTATCACCTTAAGGCAGACAGTAACCCGCTTGCAGGAGATTCGCGGGTGTTTCGATTGGACTTACCTCCCGTACCAGACGGGCGATGAACCGTTGTTGTCGACTCGGGCCACGACTCCTATGCCGTGTGCGAACCCGAGGGGCCGAGACGATATAGTAATCGTCGTCCTTCCCTGCAAACAGTTTGTATTTAATTTTTTTTTAATTTATAACCCTTCCGTAGGGTTTTTAAAAATAATGTCCAAAGTCCAGAATAAAGTCCAAATAAAAAGTCCAAAAATTACAAAAATTATGAAAAATAAAGCCTATTTACAAATTCTAAAAAAAATATATAAAAGCTATATACAAAAATAAATAAAAATAATAAAAATAAAATTAAATCCTAAAAAAAAATTATGTCTTTTTTCTCTTCTCTTTTAGCTTTTAGCTTTAAGCTTTTTGTTCCCAAGTCCTTAGTATTCCACTTCGAACCTGTAAATCAAAGACAAAAAGAAACGTAAAAAGGAACAAATAATAATAAATAAATAAAAAATTAAACCTAAAAACAAATCTATATACAAGTCCGCGTCGGCGGCGCCATTTTGTTGTAGTAATTCGATTGCGGTAAATACGGATTCGATGCTCGGACTTGAATAGATTTAAAAAACAAAAATATGTACAATTGTCACAAGATCAAGAGGAACCAGGACTCAGGATTCCAATGTGTTTCATATTCAAGTGGCTCAGAAAATAATTCTAGGCGATTATAGCTCAAAATAAAACAAGTATTAACTCTATCTTTGCCAAATTAGATTCCATAAAATATTACTTGTATATGATAAGCATGGAACATCAAGAATCCCTAGGACTAAGCATGTTCCATCAAACAAAATCACAAGTAATTAATTGAAATCATAAATCAATTAAAATCGGTGCAAAAAGTGAATTAAGAATTATTTAAATAACCACATGGCTGAAAAACAGCTTCCTCCATCATCCCAGTATTGGGGTTTAGCTACTCATAATAATCATGTTCTTAAAATACATACTTGATGCTCAAAATATGATTAAAAGAGTGAAAAATATAATACAGTGAAACTACGACCCTCTTTAAGCGTCCAGAGAAGAACGATAGAATACCACTGCTGTAAAAACGATACCTCACGGCTGCTGTTGACGCTGTTTTTAAGACCCTCGGATGCTAGTCGTTGACACTGTTGATAAACGACTGTCTATGCTGGTGTGTTCTTCGTGTTCTTCGAGCTTTGTTAATGGCAGCAGCAGCAGCAGGTACAATTCCTGCAACTCCTCCTGCGCCTCTCTGCTGGCCTCCCAATCGACCCCTCACTCTTGATAAAACTTTCTCTCACTTCCCACCAGCCTTTATATACCAATAGGGTCCAAATAACTCGATTAAATCCGAGTTTATCTCCCTTTTTTCTTCACGTGCAGTTGAGAGAGAAATCTCTTTTCTGTTGCTTTGTACGCGTCTTCTGGCAATTTCTTACGCTCCAAACTTCTCCTAATCCTTAAACAAGACTAGATACACTTTACTTCAACGTAAAACTCTCCCAGAATCTCTAAAAATATATTTGAAAACTTCACAGAGAACACGTATTCTGTTTGGACTTTGATCGCTTCTCCCAGCCATCCAGCCCAAGTTGATCGATAAAATCACTTGCATACGATCTGTTTATTCTTAACAGGCCTAGCCCAATTGATTTCAGGGATTTAATCTCCTCAAAACTGCCCAGAAATCCAACAGAGAATTATCAGACGTGAAATTAGTTTCCCGCCAAATTCCATTATTTGAACTTTGAATGTGGTGTCCCCTTAACCAGACCTGGTGTCCCTTTAGCAGCTGCTTGGAAATGGGTCACCCCTTAGTAATTAGGTTACCCCTTATCCAAAATCAAGGGTCCATATAGCAAGTTTCCTCTGGGAATTTTCCGCACTTTTTTCGGGGTTCCTCCGGGGTATTTCTGGGGTACTTCCGGTACACTTCTGGGGCGCTTCCGGCACTCTATCAATGGAGGTTCAAACGCCGCATTTTCAGCCAATTTCGCCGCAAATCCTTATTCTTCTGAAAACACCTACAAATATATAAAATAACCAAATAAGTACAAAAATGGGTGCTAACACTATATACAATTGAGATATATTAGACACATAAATGCGTCTATCAAACAGCTTACTAGAACGAGTGTGTCTTAAATTTGACTCGGCATTCCTTTCTCAACCATATTCTGTGTTAGGAGCCTTTCCCTCCCTTAAATTTGACTCGGAATTCCTTTGTCACTGCACTTGGGTCCTACAATAAGCACAACAAGTTTATTTATATTTAGTTGTTTTTTTCTTTCTGCAGACAAACGGTCAAAATTTCCAGTTAATTGCCAAGTAACCTAATTGAAAAATGGAAATCATTATCTGACTAATGTCTTACCATGGATCATATATGGTCGCTAGTGGTGGTACTGCATTGACTCTACGTACCCTCTCTTGTGTGGGATGTTGCTTGAGATAGCTGCAAAGAAACATATAAAATTCTAAATATTATTTACAAAAGAAGACAGAATTGTGATTAATAGAAGGTTGTAAAGCAAAACAAATCACCTGCAAGATTGATATTTATCTTTATGTTCTTATTTTTGCTACCTGGAGGTCTGCCTCGTCTTTACCCGTCGTAGTAGGAACTGTAAAAGCTGCATATTCGTCCTCTTCATTACAAACATTTTCATCATTTTTCGTCAAGGAATTTTTGATTTCGTGTTTCCATGTACTTATATATGCAGTACTTGTTGTTCTGCCTTGGTGTTTCATACGTTCCAGATCAAGTACACCACTCAAATGATACCTATGGCTTCTTCATGCAAAGCTGTTTCAATCACATACTTTTCTTCCGCCTTTGCCATCATTAGTAAATTTCTGGTTCACTCTTAGCACTTCTTCTCGCTTATTTAACATCTCCAGCTACATGACAAACCACTGCTTAATAGCATCAAATTCATCCTCTTCTTTTACTACCATGTCAGCAACCTCTTGAACAAAATATTCAAGTCACTATAACGTTCACGTAAAACAGTGTTCTCACAAAGGTTAATAGTAACTTTCATAGATGTGTGTGTTCATGTCACATCTTTCCTCCATCTCTTAACAATATACTTTCTGGTATTAACTCTATTTCTTGGCGGGTTCATATACTAATAGCACGCTGAAAAAAAATTCCTCTAAGATTATTATGGTTGTTCTGCATGGTGTCATCTTTAGGTTCCTCTGATATTCATTCACTCTACCACCATTAGCTTCCGTTCTGACTTATTCATGATTTACGGTCATGTTTTATAAATTACAGACTCTAGTTTCTGCAAGCGAAACACAAAAGAAGACAATACAAATCATTCTTAAGAAGATAAATAACCAATAGAGTGGTTCATAAATTACAGACTCTGGTCTCTGCAAGCAAAACACAAAAGAAGACAATATAAATCATTCTTAAGCAGATAAATAACCAATAGAGTGGACCGTCACAGACATGAGGGTTCTCTAAAATCAAATTCTTGAGTTTATATCTATCAAATAATTAAAATCCTCAAAATCTAAACATGCACTACAAGAAAAACTAGATTAAGCAACTGGTCGATTTTGGTGGCAAGAGTCCTTTTTGGTCGCTCAAAAGGTTTAACCAACTTAAGTTTTGATTGACCAAAAAAAAACAGAAAAAAAGGATAATAATTAAATTATTTAATTGGTAATGACATTAAATATATTTTTATTTAGAAAAATTTAGACAAGTTAGCCAAGATAAAAAACGCTCCAGACTTATTCTTAGGAAAGCTAAATCGATGGTTATGGTTATTTACATCATTATGCATCGCTAATTTCTTGTAATCAATAATTTTATTAATCTCCCATTATAAATGTCTTATAATTATTTTAGTAAATATAGTTTCATTAAATAAATAATAAATTTGTTAACTAAGAAACATAATAACTTGTAAAAATTCTCTTTCCAAGCCTTTACATTTTTCCATATATATATATATATATATATATATATATATTAAATAATAATAAATTTGTTAATAATCATTTCAATAGAAATTAGGGATGACCAAGATGGTGTTTGTGAGTAGTGGTGTACCGACCCGGTGACGATATTGATGGTGGTGGAAAAGGTAGTGGCTTCTGGTGGTGGTAGTGCATGTTCAGTATGGTAGTGGGAAAATGTTTATTGTATGTCTTTAGGACACAAATAACGTTATTACGAAGTTGTGGTTGAACTTTTTAATGTGAAAAGTTGGTTATAAAATAAAAAAAAATTGTACAAGCTGACCGCAATTTGTCCCCAAAAACAACCCGAGAATAATCGAACGATAATAGCATAATAGATCTACCATTGGGATAATAAAGGTATTCAGTTGTACTACTACATGTTCACTCGATGGTTTCTTCGAGATAGATATTTCGGTTAACCTGGAAATTCTCCAAAAGAAAACATAATATGACGATCAATTGTCAGTTTTTATAGAGCCGACACAAAAATGTAAAGGTCTAAAATTGACATAATGTTTTTAACTTATTATGGAGGCTGTGCCGTTACGTCACGAGTTAAGTTCTAGTTAGTTATAAGAGACAACAACTCTCTGCACATATTCACCCAATCGAAATGAAAATTATCAAACTTGATATTTTTAAGCGAAACAATATTATTAATATGTAGCATCAACTTATAATTTATAATAAGAGAGTAATATTCTATTGTGAAAATAAAATACATTTTCGCAAGTATATCTGGATATTGATAAAAAAGGTAAAATTATTCAACTATGAGAAACTATATAATAATCAAATCTTTTGTAAACCAATCTCAATATTTAAATAAATCATAAACCAGTCGTGTTGTCACAAATAAACGATATATACTGCTCATTGTAATATAAATCTTCTTAAAAGAAACTACCAGAACCTTGTTTGTTTTTATCTCCTACTCATATACTTGAAACAACTCGTTGTTTCATGGAAGCTCTAAAATACAACTTGAGTTTCATGAAAGTTGATCTGTTTCAAGTTTGCACATTTCATATGAAACTAAAGAGAGAACTATCAAGTTGATATATTTCTAAGAAACTAAAGTTAATTTATTTCAAATTTGAGAACCATCAAGAAGCTTCCTCCCATAAGGGTGGTCGGGGTTTGAACCCATGTAATAGCATAAATCCTATGCTAAAGTACATATGTGTAGTTATGGGTATCCTCACAAAAAAAATACTTTTAGACTTTTTTCTAATTAAATCCTTATGGATAAAAATATAATAAAATTTAGAAATGACAAACCTCCTAATATATGACACGGATTTTAAAATCTTTATATCGTAGGAAAGCATTTTAAAACATCTATGTAACGAATATAAACATGACTATCAAACTATATGTATTTCATATAATAAAAGCTAAAAAACATTAATAAATTTTTTTTTTACAAATGTTTTCTCGTTTAATGTAAGTATACAAAAATTTTAAAATTAAAAGGTCAACTATTATAAAACAGGGGGTATTAAAAAAGAGAATAAGAAAAAATATTGATGCATATTAAAACATGCGCCTTATTATGTAAGATCTCGATTCATCCGGTAAGGTCCGGCAATTGGAATATAGGAAATTATTTGTCCTGTTATAATACATAGGCATTTTCAACGTAACTGGCTATAGAGTTCGCAAAAATCTCTGCGGTTAAGTGCGATTGGGTTGGATTAATCCAAAGATGGGTGACCTCCTTGGAGGCTGTTGATGGATGATCGTAGTGGTTCCCGTTGGGAACTCCAAACCATTGGATGACTGCAGTGATTAAGTTTGGTAATATCGATAGAGGTACGGGTCATTACAAATGGTATCAGAGCATTCTATAAATTATTTTCATCAATTGACTCCAGAGTTTACAAAAAGATCAACAAGTAAGCCTGCTCGAAGGTGGTAATCAAGGGAATGGGACGTCCCCGGAATTCGCTGCTAGGTGACCACATTGGTGCACGTAGAAAACTCTACAAATTGGGCACAATATCCATGGAGGCTTGGGTCATTACACATGGTACCAGACCCGATGACTGGTCAGCTGTCGAGAATGAGAGAGTGTGTTGGTCTCATAAGTGACAAGAAACGTCTGTGATCTTGACTTGTATATTCCATATCCAAGAACGACTCCAATCTATGGTGTGAAATCGTAACACCCAATATTCAACAGTGGTTGGTGGAATGGAATATAAGAATGATATGCCCTAAAATTACCCCGATGACTTTTCATCACAATTAGCTTAAGAGATGGAAAAAAGATCCGTAAATAATCGTGCTCAGCTAAGAGTAATCAAAAAACGGGTGACTTCCCGGGAAGTTGCAGCTAGATGATCGTAGTGGTGTCTATCGAGAACTCCCTATTACCGGGTGAATGCAGTGAAAAAGTGGTGACAATGTCGGTGAAGTGTCAGGTCGTTACATATGGTAGCAGAGAAGATGACAGGTCACATGTCAGGTTGTGTCAGGTACTCGTCTCATGAGTGGCAGGGTACATCGATAACCTTGGCTTGTATATATTCTGAAGATGAGGACGGATCCGATCATTGTAACACCTAATATTCTACGGTCGTAGTTGGGGTGAAATATAAGTAATGATGTAACCCTAAAATTGCTTGAAGCCATTTCAACAAAATTTTCTCTAGTGTTGACAAAAAACTGTGCAGTTAAGCTTGCTCAAGAAGGAATAATGTAGGAATGCCAACCTCCCTGAAAATTTCCACAGAATGAGCACGTAAAAGAACCTATATTGTCGGATGACCGCGGTGAAAAAGTGGGAACAATATTAATAAAATATTCTCATGAATAAAAAATGGGGACAATACCGGTAAAGGGACCGGCTATTACAGATGTTATCAGAGCTAGAAACTGGTCACCATTCGAGGGTGGGAGAGTGCACGGGACAGGTTTTCGGGTATTGGTCATATGAATTAAAGAAAACACTGGTTATCTTATATAACTTGTATACTCCGGAGACGAGGACAACTCCAATCTAAGATTATACATAATTATTACATATATCCCAAAATAATTGAATAAATTGTCAAATCCTAAAATAAATAAAAGTGAATTACATGATTTCATAATTAAATTTAAATAATTCGGATCTATTAAATAATTGTTGATTGACATAATTCATAATTGACGTAATTGATGATTGATGATTAAGAATATGTTTTAGTGTAATCATGATTGAGCGAAAGAGAATATTATTTTAGAAAATTTTTTCTTCAAAAATAATCAAAACCTTAGTCTCCACTAAAAAATTGGTTTTAAAAAAATAATCAAAATCTTAGTCTACGTTGTTGTAGAGATTTAGGGAGTAGCAAAGCCATTGGTCTAAGTTTAGTCCAACTACCCTTGAGCGAGTGACATGTCAGAGTACGTTAATTTATTTTGTTTCCAGACATTTATAAAAAAAAAAATATGAACTTAGTTGCTCAACATATTTTGGTACGGTAAATGTCTTTCCGATGTCACTTCCGCAGGCAGTGAATAATAAAATGGAATTAAATCGATACTGAATATAAAATAAAATATGAAGCAACATAAAAATGAATAAATCAATTAGTTAATTTTATTTATTTTAATAAATTCAATTTACATAAATATTTTTATACAAGGAAATAATAAATAAATTAGAATCTCACTTTTTATTTTTTACAAAAATAAATAAATATAAAATACAGTCTGCATGTTATGTGAACACGTGTGTCCCACTATTTTACCAACCACTCAAACTACGACAAACACTTTAGATAAACATCACATTAGATAACATGTTTATCTACTTTACTTGTAATCTTGTAATAGTGCCGCATGGACAATATTGGCGGTTTCATGAAGTTTTCATTGCACCGACTTCAACTTTGGTGAAGTCTATAAATAGTTTGCCTATTTTGTACCTTGTAAGATAGAACTAAAGAGAAAAACAGAAAAGCAATGACATCTTTTCTTTCCTCCTAGCATGATATTAGTTAGTTAGTGTTAAATTAATATCCCATATTAGTACACAGTTGTACTACTTTGGTAATCATCATCCCTATATAAGTTTAAAATGAAACAGTTCTGATCACTTCAAAGGGTTGAACCATCTAAAACGTTATCAGCACGAATTGCTCCCGACGCTCGACGGCCAAACTGTTACTGTTCAAACGACTAAAATACAGAAATAACTATATTTCTTGGGCACTTGATGCCGAGATTCATTTGGAAGTTAAAGGCCTCGGGCATACTATTACGGAAGGAAACAACGCATCCAACCAGGACCGCGCTACAACTCTAATTTTCCTTCGCCATCATCTCCACGATGATTTGAAAAAGTAATATTTGACAGTTAAAGATCCATTTACTTTGTGGAACTGTCTAGAAAAAAACGGTTTGACCACCTGAAGTTGGTCATACTTCCAAAAGCTCGGAATGATTGGTTGAACTTGTGGCAAGATTTTCGATCAGTGGTAGCCTAAAACTTTGCTCTGTTTAACATCACCTCGACACTAAAATTGTGCGGTGAAGATGTCACTGATGAACAAATGTTAGAGAAAACATTTACAATCTTTCATGCCTCGAATGTGCTCCTGCAGCAGCAATATCGAGAACGTAAATTTACGGAATATTCTGAGCTAATTTCTTGTTTGTTGATTGCAGAGCAGAATAATGAGCTTTTGTTGAGAAACCATGAAGCTCGTCCGGTTGGGTCCACAGCGGTGCCTGAAGCACACGCAGCTACATCATTTGGACGGGAAAATAATCATGGTAACAAACGCAAAAGTGGATATGGTGAAGGAAACCAACATGGGGAACACAAAAATGAACGGGGAAAAGGTACCCGTTACCAGCCATACCAACGTCTGCTGAAAATTGCGGAACCAAATGAACCGAAGCAAGAAAAAGGAAAGGGTTCTTCTAGTCAACCTCCTCAGGAAGATGTTTGCTATAGGTGTGGCTTAACTGATCACTGGCAGCGTACCTGTCGTGCGCCGGAACATTTTGTTAAGCTCTATCAGGCGTCCCTGAAGCGACCTTCCGAAAACTTAGAGACAAATTTAATAGAAGCCAGTGCCCCTAGTAGAAGTAATACCCACTTGGATGTGTCTGATTATCTCGTCGACCCCGAAGGTGGCGAGCCTAGTCAGTTTTCTTTTGATGAGCTGTAGAACTGTTTCTTCCTTATGCCCTATATTATATTTTCTTTTTTTTTCTGTATATTTTGCTTTTGTTGTATTTTTTGGGTGTGCGTTTTTTTGTATTCCACATTCTTTTGGTGTATAATATAAGTGGATTTTTTTGAAGTACTTTTGTTAATCTTCTCGTCTATTTTTATTGAAGGATATGGATTCCAGAAGTAATCTATCCGAAATGGAAGATATGGATGTTTGTTTGGTTGACAGTGGAACAACAAACACAATTTTTCGAACCCATAAATATTTTATAACCTTGAAAAGGTTTAAGGGTAATGTGAATACCATTTCGGATTCAAGTAGTTTGATAGACGGCTCAGGAAGAGCATGTATCATTCTACCAGGTGGTACAAAATTAATTATTGAGGATGCCTTATATTCTACCAGATCCCAGAGGAACCTGTTGAGTTTCAAAGATATTTGGCATAATGGTTACCACCTTGAAACAACAAATGAGCATAATATAAAGTACTTATATATTAATTCATCTGTCTCGTGCCAGAAGCACGTTGTAGAGAGGCTTAAAGCTATTTCTTCTGGGTTATATCTTACGAGAATTCGAGCAGTCGAATCTCATACTGTCATTAACCAGAAGTTTATTGACCCTGAATTATTCAAGCTTTGGCATGACTGGCTTGGACACCCAGGTTCTACCATAATGAGTAGAATAATACAAAATGCTCATGGACATTTGTTACAAAACCAGAAGATTTTGTTAAGCAAGGATATGAATTGTGTTGCTTGTTCCCTGGGAAAACTGGTTGTCAAACCATCTTTAACCAAAGTTATTACTGAATCACCAACATTCCTACAAAGGATACATGGTGACATATGTGGGACCGTCCACCCACACTGTGGGCCATTTCAATACTTTATGGTATTAATAGACGCATCTTCTAGGTGGTCTCATGTATGCCTATTATCAACACGTAATGTCGCGTTTGCCAGACTACTTGCCCAGATTATTCGGTTGCGTGCATATTTTCCAGACTTTCCTATTAAGTCTATTCGTCTTGATGGAGCTAGTGAATTTACATCTAAGGCTTTTGATGCTTATTGCCTTTCAGTTGGTAGCGATGTCGAGCATTCTATAGCACATGTACATACTCATAATGGATTAGATGAGTCTTTTATAAAGCATCTTCAGTTAATTGATCGACCAATGCTTATGAGGACTAAATTACCAGTTTCTGCTTGGGGACAT
Organism: Papaver somniferum; assembly: GCF_003573695.1. NCBI lineage: Eukaryota > Viridiplantae > Streptophyta > Magnoliopsida > Ranunculales > Papaveraceae > Papaver > Papaver somniferum. The sequence goes on along the minus strand of NC_039366.1, from coordinate 199,704,477 downwards.
TCTATTTTGCATGCGAAGGCTTTAGTCCGACTTCGACCAACTTCTAACCATCAGTACTCCCCTTTACAACTCGTTTTGGGACAGCAACCAGATATTTCACATTTACGTGTTTTTCGCTGTGCTGTTTATGTGCCTATAGCACCACCACAACGCACTAAATTTGGTCCCACAACGTCGCCTTGGTATTTATGTTGGTTTTGATTCACCGTCTATTCTAAGGTATTTAGATCCTTTAACCGGTGATGTCTTTACAGCTAGATTTGTAGATTGTCATTTTGATGAGACATTTTTCCCGCCATTAGGGGGAGATAGTAAGCCGACAGAAGAACGGCGTGAAATATCTTGGTATACACCAAGTTTGTCTCATCTTGACCCCTGCACTAATCAATCTGAAATTGAGGTGCAAAATATTATACATCTGCAAAATATTGCAAACCAAATGCCTGATGCATTTACTGATACTGGTCGAATTACAAAATCCTATGTACCTGCTAGAAATGCTCCAGCTCGGATTGATGTACCGACAGGACAAATTGGGAGCTCAGCGGCAAACGAGTCATCAAAGCCACGCCTGAAGCGTGGGCGACCAGTTGGTTCAAAAGATTCTGTCCCTCGAAAGAGGAAAATCCAATCTGTCTCAATCAAAGGTAACGCACCTGAAGAAACTATAGATAGTGCTCCTGAAGAGACTATCAAAGAACGATCCATTTTCTCATATGTACCTCCTGAAGAGGATAAAGTCTCGGCTGAGACATATGTACCTGTGAATGAGGAAACTTCTATAAATTATGCATGCGACAGAGAAGTCTGGGTTCGAAATGCAGTAATTGTCGACGATATATTTTCATTCTCAGTAGCTACTGAAATCGCCACAGATAATGATGGTATTGAACCACACTCTATAGAGGAATGTCGACAAAGAGACGATTGGCCTAAATGGAAAGTGGCAAATCCAAGCTGAATTGGAATCTCTCGCTAAACGCAATGTTTTTGGGCGCCCAATACAAACACCCGAGAATGTGAATCCTGTATATTACAAATGGGTATTTGTGAGAAAGCGTAACGAGAGAAATGAAGTCGTTCTCTATAAAGCACGACTAGTGGCAAAGGGTTTTCTGCAGAAACCTGGGATTAACTATGAAGAGACATATTCCCCTGTTATGGATGCAATTACCTTTCGGTATTTAATAAGTCTGGCAGTCTCTGAAAGGTTTGACATGCATCTGATGGACGTGGTCACAACGTATCTATATGGCAAGATAGATACTGACATTTATATGAAACTTCCGGAAGGATTCAAATTACCTAAAGGGAAACCACGTCATATGTATTCACCAAAATTAAATAGAGCTCTATATGGATTGAAACAATCCGGGCGAATGTGGTATAAGCGCCTCAGTGAATACTTAATAAAAGAGGGATATGTAAAAGATCCTATTTGCCCTTGTGTGTTTATTAAAAAGACAGAATCTGGAATCGCAATAATAGTTGTATATGTATATGAAATCAACTTAATTGGAACTCCTGATGAACTTTCCAAAGCAATTGAATGCTTAAGGAAGGAGTTCGAGATGAAAGATCTCGGTAAAACAAAATTTTGTCTTAGCCTACAACTTGAGCATTATGAGAGCGGAATTCTTGTCCATCAATCAACTTACACCGAGAAAATTTTGAAGTGTTTTAAGATGGACGAAGCATATACGCTTAGCACCCCGAAGGTTGTAAGGTCCCTTGATCCTAAAAGAGATCCTTTTTGCCCTAAAAAAGAGAAAGAAGAAATACTTGGTCCAGAAGTACCATATTTAAGTGCAATTGGGGCTTTTTTATATTTAGCTCAATGTACAATGCCTGACATTTCTTTTTCAGTAAATTTGCTAGCCAGGTATAGTTCTGCACCAACAAAACGATATTGGACAGGGGTAAAACAGATTTTTCGTTACCTTCGTGGTACTACTGACATGGGTTTGTTTTACTCGAAAGATCCTTTAGGTTTTTCGCAGATGACAGGGTATACGGATGCTGGATATCTTTCTGACCCATACAAAGGAATCTCTCAGTCAGGATACGTTTTTACCATCGGTGGCACTGTAATTTCTTGGCGTTCTTGTAAGCAGAGCATGCCGGCTACTTCTTCAATCACTTCGAAATAATTGCTCTCCACGAAACAAGTAGAGAATGTGTGTGGTTGCGGTCATTAATCGAGCACCTCGGAAGCTCTTGCGGTCTAGCCTCCATAACCAGTGTACCAACGACAATTTGTGAAGACAAATCAGCATGCATCGCGCAAATGAAAGAAGGCTACATCAAGGGTGATAGAACGAAGCACATATCATCGAAGTTATTTTATTCTCACCACCTTCAGAGAAATAACGAGATTGATATCCAGAAGATACAATCCTGTGAGAATTATGCTGACCTTTTCACCAAGTCTCTGCCGACGAAAGTTTTCCGGAAGCTGGTATATGGAATCGGAATACGCCACATGTACAAACAGACAAATTGACAGAGGTTTTGATCAGGGGGAGTTTTGGACTATAACGCGCTGTACTCTTTTTCCTTCGGCAAGGTTTTGTCCCGCTGGGTTTTCCTTGTCAGGGTTTTAACGAGGCAGCATATGCGTGTCCAACACCGTTCTAAATTTTTTGTTGTACTCTTTTCCCTTCGTTCGGGTTTTTTTCCACTGGGTTTTATCGACAAGGTTTTAATAGGCAACGTTCTTAGAAATGGTGGTCCAAGGGGGAGTGTTATGTGAACAAGTGTGTCCCACCATTTTACCAACCACTCAAACTACGACAAACACTTTAGATAAACATCATATTAGATAACATGTTTATCTACTTTACTTGTAATCTTGTAATAGTGTTGCATGGACAATATTGGCGGTTTCATGAAGTTTCCATTGCACCGACTTCAACTTTGGTGAAGTCTATATATAGCTTGCCTATTTTGTACCTTGTAAGATAGAACTCGAACATCATAACCAAAGAGAAAAACAGAAAAGCAATGACATCTTTTCTTTCCTCCTAGCATGATATTAGTTAGTTATTGTTAAATTAATATCCCATATTAGTACACAGTTGTACTACTTTGGTAATCATCCCTATATAAGTTTAAAATGAAACAGTTCTGATCACTTCAAAGGGTTGAACCATCTCATTACAGAAATGAATTTCAATCTTAATAGTAAAACAAAATTACAATCCCATAAAAATCCATGGATACAACGACTTTGAAGCACCACCCAAGCTTAAATCAATGGACAAGCTTGGAAACAAGATTCATACTGGTGCAGCTGAATATAATCCTGATCTGTATTTTAGCTCTGATTTTGAGATGATTAAAGTACTCATTTCATATATATTTTTTTCAAAGAAATGATAAAGTTTGGTCCTGCATACATACAAACAAGAAAATGCAAAGAAGAACTAACTGAATGAAATCAAATTTATACAAAAACAGGATCAGCTAGCTGACTGAAGCAAACCATACCTGATAAGTTGTTCATACAAAAAGATAAAAATAAATCAGACCCATTAAGAAAATCAAAAAATGCTAGCACAACCATATTCATATAGATTTTAAGTAATTTATTGTCCAAAAAGGCTAAGTTTTCAGTGTAGATAACAACATTTTATAAAAAGACAACAGTGCAGTTTACAAATCAAAGAATGAAGTTCTGATTAGTAACTAATCTTAAAGGGAAACATAATTATGAAGAGAGATCGAGGCATAAAGATGCAGATTAATATAGACGAAGAAAAAACGGAACTCTAATACCTATTGGTTGGACTAATGTCATACGGATCATGATTGTCATCTTCCAAGTAGGTTTATGTTTTCTTCACTCCATATGTAGATAATTTGTATTTTCTTCGTATTTATGTTTATTTAATGATTTTTTCATATGTAATTTAATTTTACCGTGTGAAACTAATAAATACTCTAACTGCTGGTCTAATTTCCAAATAAAATCGTTACACATTTGCGGATGGATTGAAATTATTTCTTGGACCAAAGTCTTTTTTAAAAAAAATTGATTTTTGGTCGGATTAATGGTTAATAACGATATTTCCCAGTCTTTTTCATTTTCTAGTCCATTCAACTGATTTATTCGCATTTTTGTTATTTAATCCAAATGATGTTTTTGCCAATGATAACACTTATTAGGAATATATGTCAACGACTTGACTAAGTTTGTCAAAGTATGTTTGTTATAAATACACCTCTCCTTTATCTGTGATAGATATCTGATAATAGTCTTGTAACAATACTTTTTAATATCAACTCAAGAGATTTCACATGGTATCACTCTGGAAAAACAATCTCAAAAATTCTTTTTCGATTTTTTTTCCAGTAATTTTTCATCTCCATCTTCATATACCTCTAAATCTCATCTTCTCTTTGATGGAGAATCAATTTTCAGTTTCCGCTACATCATCATCATCATCATCAAAAGGTCACAAGAAGAAGAAGAAGAAGAATAGAATGAGAAATCAAATTTTGATATTGAAGAAGCTTCTACTTCCGCTGCTGTATTGATCAGAAATTTGGGGTTTTCTGGCTACAACGATGATGAATTCCTATTTGATAGAGGTAATTTCTCGTTACCATTACAAATATTCTCAGTTCCTCATTTCAAAATTAGGGTTTCAATCACCTACACCACAGTCCCTCTCTGTCTATACTCTTGATTCAAACGATTTCTTTTAAACCCGGACCCTAATCAGCTTCAAATGCACTTTTATGCCTAAAGAAATCCAGCAACCCATTTTTATGGATTCTTCAAATTTTACCCATTTCAAACCATAAATCGAAAAAGAGAAAATCTTGGGTTTTATTCCTTCACAAATCTCTGGGCATCAATGACGTGCAATGTGTGTAATTGATGTTTACGATTAAAGAAAAATAAAGTAACTCTAGGAATTGACCAAGAATAAGAAAAAACAAGAAATAAATGTTCATTTCTGAGGGTTTTCATGTTAACTCCGTCCACACTTCTAATGATGAATCTTCTTCTGTATTATAGGTTGATAAATAAAAGATTGTGGTGTATTTGGGTACCCCTGTCTTTTCAGTCACTATTTTGTCTAACAGTAATGGAGAATTGCTGCCAATTCAGTGCAATCGCCTCAATTCAAAAGGACTGAATTTTCAATTTCTCTACTTTCACTAAAATTCGGTAAGTTTGATGTATTTTTTTTAATTCCTACATTTTGAACATAAAATTCTTCTAATCTCTCTTCAATTCAACTTTGATTAGACTACATTTGTGTTTTTCATGGTCCCATCACCGTTCGACATTGACTTCTCTCGACCATGCCCAGTGTTTAGTCGGCATTAGGGTTTTTTCTTTGGAGAATATTACCATCATCTTACTTGGAATACTATCATCGTCTTCCTCTAGGGTTAGTTAATAGAGAATCCATAACCGAGTTTTCATCAAATTTACCTATTGTACCATTCCATCTTACCCAACGTCGGTCAACCTTAGTCAGCTTCTTTCAGATTCCATCGGTTTTTTTATTCATCGGTTTCACCTGTTATCTATTAATCTTTTCAAATATTGCTCGACCTCACTCAATTTCTTATTTATTCCATAGGTTTATATTGTTATCTTAAATTCAAACCGAATTTCTATCAACTTTACTTAGTTTTACTTATTATATGTCATCTTACCCAATATTTAGTGGACTGACTCGATTTATCTAGAAGGATTCACATCGGTTTCTCCAGTTATCATCAATTTAACCTAGCGTCCATCCATCTTGATCAATTTCATCTTTTAACCATAAATTATACCGATAAAGCTCGACCTCACTCAATTTATCATGATTTTTATAGGTTTATATGCTTATTTATCAATTTAAACTGAATTTCCATAGATTTATTTGATTTCACTTGTTATCAATAATACCCAATTTCGGTCGGCCTCACTCAATTTCTCTCAGATTTCATCGGTAACTCCATTTATCTGTAAATTTTTAACTGAATGTTTATCAATCTTAGTTCATTTCGCCTGTTATTATATCAATATTATCCTATCAATCTTACCCAATAGGATTCCATGAGTTTTTATGATAATCTATCGACTCAAACCAAATTTCCGTCGACTTCACCTTATTTCGCTTTTCATCCCTCAATATTACCTAATTTCGGCTGACTTTAATGGTTTTCATCTATTTCTCCAGTTATCTATATTTAACTGAATGTCCATCGACCTTAGTCAATTTTAGATGTTACATATCAATCTTGTTCGACATCGCTTGACCTCACTCAACTTCTTTTGGATTCCATGGGTTTAATTATATGGTTATCTATCGGTTCAAACCAAATTTTCATTAACTTCACTTAATTACACTTGTTATCCGTCATCTTAACCAATATCAGTCGGCCTTACTGATCGTTGTCGTAGGCGTCAAAAATAAATTACACTTTATTACTACTCAAAATACATAATATAGCAAGGGCAAGAAAGGATCGTTCCCATAGAGAGGACTAGGTTGTCAATATGTTTCGGTTTCCTATATAAAACAATGGGGGATTTTCTGATTTTAATATAATTAAATGTGAAACAAAATAAAAGCACATAAAGCAATAAAGCAAACACGCAAATCAAGATGTAAAGATATTGGTTAAGGATTTTGTTTTCATTCACTAAAATGTTTGTCACAATAATTAGAATTGATATTTAATCTCTCATTATCAAAAGCCATAGGATACCTTGATCGCAAGAATATCCCGCTAATTTCCTCTTGTCATCAACAAACACATTAAAAGATGCGAATATGAATCTCACCTAAGAGAAAAACCTAACGTGTAAAAGCACTAATCAAGTTTAATTCCCTAGATGCATTAAGATTCATGAAATAAGACTAATCAATGGAATCGAATGTGTAAAAGCACTAATCCGATTTAACAAAGGTCATAAATCACATATGATTATAAAGATATATCACTATAATCTATAACCATATTATGCTACTTGTATCCAAGATGCATCACTTTTACGTGTGAAACACCCTAAACTAGCTATAGATATGAATACGAGTTCAATCAATTGGCCACTCAACTAAACAAATAATCAAATCATACATGTCAATATATATAGTGAATCATGATCGATAATTATGAGACAAAACTAATTTATTAATAAAAGAAGCATGATTTGTGAAATCCAATTTATTCCTATACCAATAATAAAAAATCTAGCTACACATGTTTAAGGAGTTCATAACAAGAAGGAAGAGAAGAAACATCATTTTGTAAAACCCTAGGGTCAAAGTAGAGGTGATCCAAGACAATAATAGAATCCTCCTTTGAAGTGTTCTCTAACCCTTTTTTATAACCTCTCAACTCTGCCCACGGTTCCAAATTGGGAAAAAATATAGTTTAGTCAAAAAATCATTCCAAAAATACTGTTTAGTCCAGCCCGAGTCAACTAGGTACAGATTTGTCCAAAATAGATGCAAAGACATTATTATACTTTGCACGATTTTTGTAATGCACACGTGTTGTGGATTATAACTGTTACTCATCTTAATACCAGAATAAAAACTTGAAAAAAATAAATAAATAAGTCATTTAACCGAGAGGAAAAAAAACAGAAATTAGCGGAGACTCAAATCAAACCCCTAACGGAGAGAACCAAAATCCATTGATGAATACTGCATCAGCAGTAACATCATGGTGACGAAGATGCTACAACAAAAGAGCAAAAAATCATCATCTAAATCGAAATCAATCATTGAAAAGAAATCAAGAGCTTCAAAGAGAACAAAACGACAACAAGCATTATATTCAACATCTAATAATGTAGCAAAAAGTCCAAAATCATCATCATCTGAAAGGAAATCAGTGATTGAAGAGAAATAAAGGAACAAAAAGGAACAACAACAAGAAGATTCAACATCTATTCAAGTAAAAAAAAAGGTAAGATCATCTGCTAATTTTATAAATTGGAGTCTGATGTGTACGAGTGCTATTTTTGTGAGATTTATTATGATACTGTACAGATTTGTACACTGGCATGTTGTTTCAGGGATATATGATATGTTATATGTGTATGAATACTATTTTGTTACATTTATTATGATAATGTACATATTTGTACACCGGCATGCCGTTTCAAGGATATATAGCCTGTTATGTGTTTACGAATGTGATTTTTCTTAGATTTTTTGTGAAAGTGTACAGATCTGTACCCGCGGTGCTGTTTCAGAGATGAGTGTATTTTTATGTGGGTATGAATGTTGGTAGTGTGCAGATTTGTTGTGGTAGTGTACAAATTTTTAAACTGTAATGCTATTTCAGCAACATATAACATGTTGTGTGTGATTTGAAGTTGTTTTTATCAGATTTTATGGTATTGGTGTAAAGATTTGTACACCTTCATGCTAATTCAGCAACATATGACATGTTATGTCAGTTTCGAAGTTGCTTTTCCCATGTTTGTGGTACTAGTGTAAAGTTGTGTACACCTTCATGTTGTTTCAGCAACATATAACCTGTTGGGTGTGTTTCAAAGTTGTTTTTTTCATGTTTGTTGTACTAGTGTAAAGATTTTTACACCTTCATGCTAATCAGCATATAGCCTATTGTGTGTGTTTTAAAGTTATTTTTCCCATGTTTGTGGTACTAGTGTAAAAATCTGTACACTGTAATGTTATTTCAGAAACATATGACTCGTTCTCTGTGTTTTGAAGTTGTTTTTACCAGATTTGTTGTAATAGTGTAAAGATATGTACACCGTCATGCTAATTCAATAATATATGACCAGTTATGTGTGTTCTAAAGTTATTTTTTCCATGTTTGTGGTGCTAGTGTTAAGATCTGTACATTGTAATGCTATTTCAGCAACTTATGACTCGTTGTCTCTGTTTTAAAGTTGTTTTTATCATATTTGTTGTACTAGTGTAAAGATATGGATACCTTCATGCTAATTCAGCAAGATATGACATGTTGTGTGTGTTTTGAAGTTGATTTTCACATGTTTGTGATACTAGTGTAAAATTTTGTACACCTTCGTGTTGTTTCAGCAACATATGACATTTTGTGTGTGTTTTAAAGTTGTTTTTATTATATTTGTGGTAATAGTGTAAAGATCTGTATACCTTCATGCAAATTCAGCAACATATGACCTGTTGTGTGTGTATTGAAGTTGTTTTTCCCATATTTGTAGAATTAGTGCAAATATCTGTACACCTTCACGTTGTTTCAACAACATATGACATGTTGTGTTTGTTTTGAAGTTGCTTTTATCATATTTGTGGTACTAGTGTAAATATTTTTACACCTTCATGGTAACTCAGTAACATATGACCTGTTGTGTGTGTTTCGAAGTTACTTTTCCCATGTTTGTGGTACTAGTGTAAAGATATTTACACCTTCATGTTGTTTCAGTAGTACATATGACATGTTGTGTGTGTTTTGAAGTTGTTTTTATCATATTTTTCGTACTAGTGTAAAGATTTGTACACTTTTATGTTAATTCAACAACATGTTACCTGTTTTGAAAACCGAGAAGTATGTATTGTGTGAGCATGGGCATATGGTATGTCATGTGTGAGCATGAATATTGGATTTGTTAAACTGTATCAAGCATCATGTCAACTTTTCACAGTTGGATTCATTTGTTTTTTGTAGGTGCGTACATACTTGCTGGAGATGGTAGTATCAGAACCTGTAAAAACCCGTCGGTGGTCTTGCCAAACTGTAGAATTTCGTAGAAAAAAAAAAGAATACCAAGATTGGCATGCGAGTAGGGAGCAACAACTACAAAAGAATAAGGAGACTTTTTGAAATTTTTGTTTAAGCTTAAATTGTTTGTAACTTTCTTAAATTTCTAACAACTATGTTTCATAACTCTCCTAAACAAAGTATTTACTAGTAAAACCTTGGAATAATTTTATTATTAATGTAAATATTGATGTTTTGAATGTAGACTTGTGTCAGACTTATATGGTATATTATAGGTAAAAAAAATTATGTATACATAATGGTGTACATGACAGTGCCCATGTACTGGCATGTCGGACAAGTCAGAAACTTAAGGTGTTTATGGTGGTACACATGTTCTAATAGTTTAAAACTAATATGCATTGTTCAACTGTAGTCTTTGAATCAGCAGTAAGGATAGTAGATTCCATATCCAGTAATGACTAGTTAGGTTGCTAACACACTTTTTTTTATCATCAGTCGTATGTTCAAAATTTTCCATTATTTCAGTTATTTAAGAGTTGATTTCATTTTAACCAATGAAAGAAAAATGCATTTAGTTTCTGAAAAAATTACTTTAAAAGATTGGAAGAGTAATGCGTGAATACGACATAATTGTGCATATAAAATTAAAACTCAAACTAGGTTCTTAAAGAGAATTAACATATAATCATCCATTATAAAATGAAGGTGTACATAATGGTGCACTAATAGTGATAGGTTAGAAAATTAAAGTGTACATGATGGTAACAAGCTACCGGAAAGAAATAAGGGTATCATCAAGGGAGGGTCAAGTGAAGCACTTATTGCACATTGTAGGTTTTCTTTACTTTTCCTAAAATTTTTAATACGTTAAGTTCTTCGTCTTCCAGGTGGAGTCCTAAAGATGAGACTAATAATTATATCCACAAGAGATTTTACTCGTCTCGTAGATGTCAACTTCATAATCTTCAACCTGAAAAATAAAACATAAAAACATCAATCAAATGATCCAGAGAAAACAAAGTAACTTAAAGTTGCAGAACTATGCACAGATTTGAAAACAATAAACATGAAGAAAAAGCATGTGTACAACTATGCACACTTAGTTGCATAAATATGCGCATCTTCAAAACATTCAACTTGTGTACATGCATACCCATAAAACATGTCTTACATCAATGAGATAGGACAAGGTGCACCATTTTATAAACTCATACATCTTGGATCTTGTACCTAAGCACCAATAATTATACCCATATTGATTAAAACTATTTTGAGATTATGAGTTTTTAATAAGTTCTAGCACCCCCACATGACATGCCTTCCATTATCATAGAGCATATTAGCGTATAAACATGTACAACTCTACAAACATCTAATTAATCAAACATCTGTACCACAAAACAGAACATAAAATCAAATCAAAAGAGAGCACAACGGTGTATGACTATGTACACACCTACAAAAATACAACATCCATACTCATAAAATATGCCATATATTATAGAGACAATCAAAGGTGTACAATTACGTACACACCTTCAAAAATACAACTAATCCAACATCCATACCCACAAAACAAAACAAAAAATCATGAGAGTGCATACTAGTGTACAAATATGTATACATAAAATTAAAGAAAAAAAAAACAAAAATAAAGCATTTATTCAAGCAAAACAATCCATGCATTCATCACAAAGAACTTCAGTGTGCAAAATATGTACAGATTACCGAAATAGGGTGTAATGCTCGTCATGATTCAAAATAAGCATACACGACCTTCTAATACTTGGTTGAGACCCTCATATTACAAATAACATATATGGTGTACATACATTAAAGTCCATGCACATGCTATATAAACTGAAACACATACTAGTGTACAAACATGTACACCTCTACAGAAAACTAACAAATTTGAACATAGCAGATAAGTTATTCTTTGAATCAAGCTTTTAATAACAATAAACTGAAACCAATACAGTGCACAAGAAAGTACACATTCTGTATAATCAAAAATAGAAGAAATCAATCAATCTATCAATTAATCACCATCAGTAACTTTCATCGTATCATAAAAACAAGCATATGAAGAAAACATAAACATCTTAATCTGATATATGTAGATCTCAAAATCGAAACAACTAACAGAAAGCAAGAAATGTATGAAAAAGAAACGAAAACGAAATAAGAATTGCATAAAAATCAAAACTTAAGCATAACAAAAATAAAAATAAAAAACAGAAAATCAAAAAGATCTAACAAAAGATAATAGATCGAATCGATTTCATATCATGCATTAAAAAATAATCATAATCACAAAATCGAAGAAATAACAAAAGATTAACGATGAAAAACTAACCTGAGATCAAAATCTGATGAAGAAACGAATTAATCCTCCAAAATCTCTATATATCTCCGTCTATCTATCCTTTTCTCTCTATCTTTCTCAATCTCTTTTGATTTGAAATCTTAGATCCAAATTTGTTTTGAAATCTTAGATCCAAACATTTGAAAAAAATCGTACGTATATGGGAAGTCTGAAAGGGTAATTTGGATACTTTTGAAAATTGGAATCGTTGTATGTTTGGACTAACTCGTACAGATTTTGGACCGAACTGTAAACACGGGAAATATTTGGACTAACCAGTACTAGGCTTTGAAGGGGAGGACTAGAGTGTATAAAGCCCAGAAAAAATGGAAGGCTGTTTTTACGCATACCATTTTCTTTCTAGGCATACAAAACAATAGTCCCATCTTGGGTGACCTTATAAGGGGTACCCTATGGGTAGTTCAATTACCTATATACCCTTAATACAAAAATCTAAAATCAATTTTATAAAAAATAAAAATCAGTTTCCCTTAGCATCTCTTCTTTTTCCCGCTCTAGCCGAACTCTTCCTCTCCCGCGGAAAAAAGAATTCATCACAGTGATTAATTGTCGATTCGTAAAAATTTGATTGTCGATTAAACTCAACTACATAATGACTTGTACAAAGAAAATCAGGGACTAGGCAAACCAAATCGTCTTCTAACCCATCAATTGAAGAAGAAAAACCAATTGAAGATGAAGGTGTAGAAACTGAAATTCAACCACCAATTGAACCAGAAATTGACCAGACTGCATCTCCAACTCCGGAAATGAGGATAAGAAAGTAAGTTTTACAAACTCAATCTCCTATTTGTTGTTTTCCATCGATTAAATGACGGTTACGGTGTTGGGTTCGTCTCAAAATTGAGTTGCGTTTTTAGCCGAACTGTTCTTCACAAAAGCTTCTTGTAAGTGTATATGAACAGTTCGGCTGAAATTTCATGAAATTTCAAGCCGAAACTAGTCACAGATAAAGATACATAGGGGTTCGGCGTATTCGATAATCATAATATGTGTCGAACCTATCACATTTACGAGGTTCGGCTATTACGATATTCACATTATGTGCTGAACCAATACAAAATTCTTACCCCAACAATTATCAGGAATATAAATGATCAGGTTCGGCTTATATAATGTAAATAGACGAACCATGTACTACCAAAAGGTTCGGCAACGATTTTCTCAATATAAGCCGGACCTCACATAATTTTCCAGATCACACAGGATTAGGTTCGGGTCATTATGACATTTTTAAACAAGCCGAACTAGTTGGTTCGGCTCATAATAATAACACTTTCAGCTTGCCGAACTGTTCATTAGTTGTCAATATCCAGGTTGGTTCGGCTGATATATTAAGCCGGACATATTCCAGTGGGTTCAGCTCATACGATTTTCGTTATATAAGCTGAACCATTAACATTTTTTATTCCAGAACTCTCAGGAATAGGTTCGGCTTTCTAGGAAAATTTTATACAAGCCGAACTAGTGTCTAGCAAATGGGTTGGAAGTGGAAAATATATGTTCGGCGGCGCATAACTAAACAGTTTCAGCTGGCCTAATTGTTCATCAAGGGATTGGTTCGGCTCGTAGATGTAAGCCGAACTGTTCATCATTCTCATAATCTAAGAAATCAGCCATTTGGGAATCATCTACACAAACAAACCTTATAATTCTGAAAATTATTTTAATCACTAAACAAAGATTTTAATCACTAATCCAGATTATTAACACTAATACATAAAGGGCAGATTTGTCATTATAAAAAAATTGGTTAAGAGGCTTTCTGATTTTGTTATTTGACATCCCTTTTTGTCTTCACTTGGTATGCCTAGAAAGAAAATGGTATGCCTAAAAACAGTCTTCAAAAAATGGGATTAAACGTTAATTTCTTGTTCCAAATTTAGAACGATTTTTGGGCACTACATTATAAGGGGTGTCCTAAAATGTGGAAATACTAACATACCCTTAACACACACATACATATATATATATATATATATATTACCACCTCCTCCCATCACCTCCACCTATATATATATAACCACCTCCTCCCATCACCACCGCCGCTCACCACCACCAACACCACTCACCACCACCGACCACCACCGACCACCATAGCCACCTGTATATATAACTTAATTTAAATCATTAACAAAACAAAATCAAAATCAAAATTATAACAAACCCATTACTTGTCATTCGTTTTTGGTTGCAAAAATGAGAAGTAATCATCAAAATGAGTTGAAAATGTAAGTTGCAGAGAGAAGTTCGGCTAGGAATTATGTGAAAAGCTTTGTCGAACTAGCCGAACTCAACTTTTAATGGAGGTTTTTCCTTTAGAGAAAAGTTCGGTTACGTCGCAAAAAAAATTTCCTAAAGAGTTCGGTTACGTCGCAATTTTTTTCTCCTAACCGAACTTTTCTATGAAAACGTGTATATTGAGTTCGGTTACGCCGCACAATTTTTTAATTTTTTTACCCAGCCGAACTTTTAGTTCGGTTACGTCGTTTTTTTTCCTAACCGAACTCTTCTCTGAAAGAAAAAACTCCATTAAAGCTGAGTTCGGCTACCTGTGTTTTCAGAAATATTAGCCGAACTATACTTGCAGATGAGTTCGGCTACCTGTTCTTCAGATTTCGTAGCCGAAATTTTTTAACCAAACCGAAATCAATTTGTAAATTGTTCATATTTAGGAATGTTTTGGCCAATTCAAACACCATTAACTAAATTTGAAGTATCCATGAGTACCCAAAACATCATACTCTTGTTGTGTCTCTTAAAGAAAAAGATCTAACTTTTTTTCTTCCAACACCCTCATCTTCATTATCATCTTCATCTTCTTCTTCTCCCTCTCAATAATTCTTTAGTAAAAAAATCAAATTATTAATTTAATCTCACTAATCATTAATTAACTCACTAATTCATACACTAACCAATTTTATTACCAAGGGCAAGTTTGGTATTAGAAAAAGAATTAGATAAGGGGTGACTCAAAATTACTTCAAATATCCACCCAACACCCAGAAAATGAAGAGTAGTCCCCAAAAAAATCCTTCCAAATTTAAGTCTCTCAGCCCATTAGCCAAGCCCAGTCAAATAAAAGCCAAGCCCATCTGAGTCAGACATGGATCGGTGAGTCAACTCATCATACTTCGATTCTGTCCGAGTTATGTCTATTTCTAGGTGATTTTCGGCCGATTCCAGGCCATTTTAGTCTTCATTTCCCTGTAACAATCCTAGGCATACATCTAACAATTCAAACACATTCAGTGCTGCTTTAATCTTCTCTACTCACCCCCACCATTCCACAGGTTCAACAGCACCAGCACTAGACAGTCTTCTATTTAGCTCAAACCATCACTCCCATCACAGCTCACCACCAAGTGCACATTTCATTCCCTGAAACCACTCAAACCCATCTCTATCTCCAGCTCTGCAAATTCTCTCAGCAAACTCGAGATCATATACACCACTATGAGAAATCACTTCAATCTCCTGCAGTTCCATTTCTTCCAATGATGACATTCCTTGTAAATGCAAACACTGAACCAAGCTATTCTTCCTGCTAACCCTGCCATCACCTGCAAATCTCAACCAACATATACATCACCAACCATTCTGGAATATATCAATTCCATCTGCATCATTTCTTCTCAGCACCAACAAACTCATTGCAGCAACTGCACTTTCCTGCTCATACCATCAATTCTGATCAATACTGCGACCACCAGAGTCCCATCTCTGCCATCTCTTCTTGCACTCTAAGTCAGTCCCCAGCCAAACACCAACTCATTCTCATAACTGCCATCCATCACAGCTTCATAACAAACTCGACCACTGCTTTCTAAACCTGAAATTCCAGTCGCAACTCGGCTCCAATTCATGCCTGCAGCTTTATATTTGCCTCACAGCCTCTTGCATCATCTACTATTATTACACAGATTCAACTCAGCTCAAGAGACCCATTTCCTGTATCATCCATTTTACCACTTTCTGGATCTTTACCAGCTTTGCAAGACTCTTCTTAGCTTCCACCTTCCACCAGCACTTACACTTGCACCTGCTAGCCTATCATCAGCACCATTACCATCTGTATATTGCCGCATTCCATTAACTCCACTGCATCTCAGCTGTAGTGCAGCATCTCATTCTTCCAGCAGCATCATCTCAGCTCCTATCCGCCATTAACAGATCAGTATCAACTCCAAGTTGTAGCCATTTCTCTGTAACATTCTGCTCTTGCATTAGCTTTCTTGGCATCATTCAGCTTCTCTTGGCGTTTCACTGTCACACTCAAATACTGGCAGCAGGTTCTTGATCTTCTCATCTGACCCATAGCTGCAGCTCACATTTCAGTGTAAACCTCATTGCTGCATCACTTGCACACTACCATCCCCGCCTGCAACACAACATCCATTCCATGACTCATGTATACCTGCAATTTCAGCTACAAAGCTACATTACCACCACCATCTGCACTCAGCCAACATAACTGCAGTATCAACTGCAAATCAGCTACCACCTGCACTGTCCTCATGCTGGCACCATCGAACCCCTGCCTGCAGTGGCGGATCCATGTAGTGACTTGGGCTGGCTTAAGCCAGCCCAAAGTCCAAAAATTGGTTAAATTTTATAATGTAATTGTGTTTGGTTACGAAAAATCAAGCCTAAATAATAGGCTTAAGCCAGCCCAAGTCAAGCCACTTTGTTTTCAAGCCACCCCAACATTCATTTTCTGGTTCCGCCACTGCCTGCCTGCTTCTTTTCTCAGTTCAGCAGCAACTGTAATTCCATCTTCACTGCATTCCAAGCACAGCTACCAACACCCATCAGCTCAATTCTGCAATTCAAGTCAGCTCATCTTGAGCTCAACAGCAACACAGACTCATTACTCAGATTCATTACCAACAGCTACCTTCAAAACTGCATTTGCAAATCCGGCCATGAACATCAACAATCTCTCTCCAAAACTGTATTCAAACAAAACCCCTGATGAACACTTCAAACCCACTTGGAACTCGAATCTGAGGTAAAATCATCCTTCCAATTTCTTCCACAATTGCATCTGTTAGGATAAGGGCCACTAAATATCAGTTGTGAAATAATCATTAGGCCATTTTGCACCATTTCCTCTTCTTTTACGCTAATGACTCCGGAACACCTGCAAAATTCAAATCAAACATAAGAGATATAATTTACATGAAAAATAGCAAAGAAAGCATAATCAATTAATATTAAATCAATGTGTTTATGACACCTATCACTTACTCAACTTCTCTCGAATTTCTATCAGTTTCTCCAGGTATCCGTATTTTTTAACCGAATGTCCATCGACCTTAATTAGTCAATTCCACATGTTATCTGTTAATTTTATCCAATATCACTCGACCTCACTAGATTTCTCCTAGATTCCATGGGTTTATATGGTTATCTATCAATTCATTTCGAATTTCATCAACTTCACTTTTGTTTGTAATCCGTTATCTTACCTGATACCCGTAGGCCTTACTCAATTTCTCCCGGATTCCATCGGTTTCTACGGTTGTAACCAAATATCCATTGACATTAATCATTTTCATTCGTTTTCTACCAATCTACCCGATACCGGTCGTACATTCTAAGATCCACACGTATTAATTAGAAATAGATCCAAACGATTTTATTCCGGCCAATAGGAAACCAAAGACTATCTAATCAATTAGAGATGGATCCGTATGATTTAAACATGGCCAATAGGAAATCAAAGACTCAAATCAATTAGAACGGAATCCGTATGATTTTAACGTGGCCAATAGGAATCCAAAGACCGTAATCACGCGGATTACCAACTTGTCTGATAAAGGCAAAACTGTCGGGAAAAATATTCCGGGGAACTTGATTTAGCGGGAATGTTGGCGCCTGGTTCATCTTTTGTCGTGCAAATATTTCGGAAACCCAAGTTCCCACTTTCTTTAAAACTCAAAACTTGAAACCCCTACAACTTAATTCCACTATTTTCTCTTTCATAAAATCAGATCTCTCACCACCATTCTTCTGCTCTTCTAGTTTCTTGACATTTACTTTCTTTCTCCAGGACTGCCTAACAATTACCATCAATTTTTCTCACACCGCTATCTCGCAATTACTAACTCAAACGCTATTAAAATTTCCAAAATCCAGATTATGATGCTGAAATTCTTAGTCTTAGAGGGATTGTTAGTTGACCCCTAACTCTTTTTGATTGATTTGATCAAATACAATTAAAATCTCCAAAATTCAGGTTATGATGTCGGACTTCGTAATCTGAGAGAGTTTTTTAATTGATACTGTAAATTGGAAATTAAGACTGTTTATGCTTTTCTCTACTGACAATTGGGTTCCACTTCGAGTTAGTTTCCAGACACTCCATATCTCAATTTACCATCGCTTATAACCTATTTGAAAAAACTACTTTAAAAGTTTTCTCTCAGGTTTGGTTAATACTAGTACTAAAATACTGAGTTTTTCTTGAAATTGAACTACAGTAATTTTATCTTGTGGTTCTGGCGTGGAATTCAACTTGAACACCATTATGTAATACCTAATCTACAACTAATAAAGCTGGTGCAAGGATTACACACCACTTGCTTTCTCCTTCATCACAGCTCACAGGATGAGTAATTGATGCAAACTGTCCAATAAATTATTTTTAGGTCTCTAGAACAAAATTGAAATCTCATATGAAAACTTCAAAGACTGATCACTTCTCTTTTAAACGGGTGGTGTCTACAACTTGGTGTCTGATAGAGGTTTAATCGACCATAGATTCTTTAGTTGGCAGTCTTTAGTCCCTCAAAGTAAATACCAGCACAAGTACTTCTGTATTTGCTCTTGTTTACCTGATTAGAATATAAAACGACCAAATACTTTTTGTCCTGGATGAGAATAAGTGGACTCAGGTGAAAAGCAACGAAATATTTGGGTGGTCGGAAATTTGGTTGCTCGACTGTTAAAGCAACCAAAACTTTGTGTTCTTGCTAAGATTTTGGTCGCTTAAGCTATGTTTTCTTGTAATGATGTAAATCCATTAACTTTCCATATATGATATACACTGATGACAGAGACCCACCTTCTAAGTATGTCCAGGTTGAAAAAATCCATCCATACTTGACAGACTTTGTCATTATACATTAGGTAACAGACCCCTGAAGAATGAAAATTATGATCTTCAGAAAAACACGCAAAACATGCTCACTGAAAAGAAAAACTAACCAAATGATGAAAAATGTTACTAAAGGAGACCCACAAATCTTACCTCGGAACAAAATGTCATTTTACACTAGGTTATCCGTTCAAACCCAGTCAACCTACCCTCCCACAATCTGAAGACACAACAACTTTGAAAATGTAAAAATGAAACTATATAATTTAACTCCAACATAGTGAGATAAACTTCATCCATGGCATTATATAACACTTCAACATCCTAAACCAAATGCCCAAAAGTCCTGTGTGTTTGGTCAATTTTAACACCACAAATAAATCATTCTGACTCACGGAGAAAACGACTGACACTGTTGCGACACGTTGCACCTTGTGTTATAGCTCAATGATCCAATTTTTGGTTAAGCACATACATGGTTCAAGTATGGAAAATTCTTCTAGGATAATTCGACATTATATGGATGTGAAACTATAAAAAGGCTGGTTAAAAGAAAGAAGAAGGTCTACAGTATCTGAGGATGAGAATGAAAGTAGTCTAGCGCAGCGGAATAAACCAAGACAACTGATTGTGACAACTGTAATTTAAATCACTATCAGCTGAATCCTGATAGGACAAGCGAGTCACCAAAAGACTCCACCATCTACTCGAGCGTAAACTTAAAGGACCTATCCCCTAGGGGAGTAACATGTCTAGCATCCGAACTTACCAAGTTGATATTAAGTGAATCAAATTCGAGAGAAGGAACAGAAAATACCATAACTTGTACTTCAGGTTCGAGTATTCTCTTCACTCTTGCAGGCTATGAGTTGTTTTCCATAGGTTTACTGCAGGCAAAACCAAAATATTAACAACATTAGAAAATATATTTTTAACTTGAGAGCAAAACAAGGAAAGGACAAAAGAAAAGTACCGCTAGTCCTCAACTTCAACGTCAGAATCTGGATCCCATCTCTCATATGCATCCTCTCGACCTTCTTCTCCCTGCATTCAGCATTTGATGAGTTAGCTTTCGATACCATGATATTTTGATTAGAAGTTATATTTGGAATTCTCACATCACTACGAAAACTGAGTTTTTAGATTAACTTGGAAACTAAAACATAGAAACAATCAAAAGAAAGTGAGAAAAACTAATGATGGTTGTCTCTGAATACAGTACACTAACTTCGTTTGATTGAATTGACACCCTCAGAATCACATCCCATGTGCTAATAATCAGAGGAGTGCATAGAATGGGGGAGCTTATTAGTGCAAGACAGAAAGAGACATCGATAGATACTGGGGAGAGAGGGAAAGATAGAGAGGGAGAGAATTAGAGGTACCAGATAATAGATGCAGAAAGTAGACCTCTGGAAGCGCTGTATCAGGTGGTCTTTCCTGAAAGTAGAGATTCTCCGGGAGCTTACCGGGAGCAACACAGGGAGTATACTCGGGACCAAATACTCATACAATTCATGTTGTGGGCTCTTGTCATCAATGTTTTCACCAAGTTCAACTCCTGCCTACTCGTAATATACACAAATTTTAGAATCTACAAATAACCAGGAAATATAAACCAGGTTCCATTTGCATTCTCATAAAACATCAGCATAAGAAGAAAAAAAAAACATCGACAAGCTGAACTATCAGATACCGTATTACTATTATTAACTAACTCAAACTACAAAAATTGATTGACTCTGATTCTAAAGATAAAAAAGATGATCACCAAACTAATTCTGACCTCAACACCACCATACCAAATATATATGGAATTAGAATTAAGTTACCACAAGTTATATCAGTACCAGAATTTGTCCAACAAAAACAAGTTCATTTTCCATTACTGTCATCACCCACAAATTATATCGGTTCAAGTTCGCTACAAATGTATGTATGGAAAAAGCTATTGTAGCAGTGAGAACTGGGAAGAAGAAGAATATTTACAAACCTTTGCGGTTCTTGGACGAACAGCTGTGCATGACTTAATTTGAGCAGCTTCCCTGTCTACTACGGCCCCTTAATCCCTAATAGAAGATAGGAACAAAGTGAATGTTAGTCTAAGCTCTTGAGATAGTAACATATTGTAAAGATGTGAATCCAATCAAAGATCTTGTCCTTAACCATTATTATACAGATGAATAGAAAAAATACTTTTTGACTTAAAAGTAAAATAGAGTCGAAAGAATAAGAGGAAAATAAAAATTCAGAATACAACACAATTGATAATTGAAAATATGGAGCGAAATTGAAGCCATGATTTCCTTTTCAACAGAATCAAATCTGTCTTGTCAATCTTTTGAGAAATTGTGTCTTAAAAACACTAAGCATATTTTGGCTTAAGATTCTTGAGATAGAACATACATAATTGGTTACATAGCACATATAAACCTCCCATGCTACCAAAATCTCTAATATATGACCACCTACGTGAGTACAGTTACTCTTGCATATGCTGGTATAGGGTGTCTAATATACTGTCACGAATATGAGAGAGTGATGGTGCAAATAAGGGTACAGCCTCTCCAAAAATCTTTATCAGGATGAATATCTGGCTATTTAACTGTACATAAAGCTTTATATTATACTATATTAACTATACTGTTTCAAAAATCGATTTCAAAAATATAAATAGCAAGCACTTTCCAAAAAAGAAAGATACCGATATAAACAAGCGATTCAATAACCTATTATACAAATTACGGAATCCCTTTATTACATATACATCAAGTAAGCATATTAATAACAGATGCACCACTACAATTATGAACTGCATTCATGGTGCTAAAACTCTCAACAGTACAATAAAGAACAGAGCAAACTTCTACTATTAAGCAATCACTGAATAGAAAAAATAACCGAAACAAACCTAATACTTCAAATCTACATATTACAAAAAAAAACACCAAAATTAAAAACCCTAACTCTTTCAGATACTAGTTGGTAAAAATAAAAAACCCATTACTCGATCAGATAAAAATAAAATTAACCACAAACTAGTTTATACCTGATGATAATCCAATAAACTAGTTTATATCAGAGGTTGAATGATTTGATTTTTATATTTCAGGGAAACAATTTGTAGATCGAGATTTCAGTTTTGATGAGAAAAACTCATATGGGTTATGAAGATGGGGTTTGATTAGACTACATTATTGATTGATGAGAAAAACTTATCAGATTTGTTGAAACCTAAAATCTATTGAAGATGGGTTTGATTAAACTGCTGAGAAAATTTTTCTCTTCTCTCACTGAAACCTAGACGATGAGAAAGAGAGAGACTTTCATGAAAATAAAAATCAAAGAATCAAATAAAAAAGAAATACTAAAGCCCGTAATTGATTTACAATAAAATCAATTGAAGTACAACGGTTGTATCCGGTGACAGACGGATAATCTGTGCGCAACGGATACAACGTCTATATCTGTTGGGCTGGCACCTCCAAAAATGAAGCTTTGCTACAACCATGATACGGTGTGGTGACATAGTGCGATAAAATGCGACTTTATTAACTTATCTAATGGTTCAGCGCTATTTTTTCTGTTACCGATTTAACTCCTGTCTTAGGTTAATAACAAAACACCACAATGTTTTCTTCATGAAATATTTAGCATAGCTCTGACATTAGATTGTCGGATGAATTTTTTATGGGGGTATTTTTTGATGGGTTCATGAGGGACAATGATAGGGTGATATGTGTCTTTCACGTTAATTGATCTCAAGAAATTCTGTTTCCAAAAATATATAAAACAAAAGTGTACTTTTTGAGAAAATAATGATTACCTTAATTGGTGTTTGTATTTTTGGAAACCGAAATTAATTAATATGAAAGACACGTGTCAACATATCATTTGTCCCTTATGCACACATGAAAAATGCCCCAATCAAAAATTTATCCGCTTCCCCGCAATGGGTGCCCATATATTTTTTGTTTCTGTTTTTGGCTGCCCCAGTAATAGTTACTTATTTGACGATTATTGATCTAATGAGACTTGATGATTAAGCAAAAAAATTAACATCAATAATACTAAAATATCAACATAAATAATCCTACCTCCGTCGTAGAAAAGAATTCCATGAATGTTAAAGGGGTGACCAGAATTAGCAGGGATGCCGTTTCACATGAAACAAAAAAGTTACATCTGATCTTGACCGTCGGATCATTCAAACGATCCCTTGGTTGACAAGTTCGAGCACATCTGAAACCGTAGAGGTACTCCAACCTGCAACATCAAAAATAAAAACAACTTTAACAGAGACGCTAAACTTAGTAGATGTGTGATCTATCCTGCTATGCTTGAAAAAATTAAGTAAATGCTTGAGAAGAAACCAATGCATTTTCAGACAAACGAAGATACAAGCTAGGGGTTCCATCCATTCATACTTCATTCTTATATACACTAATGAGAAGCTAAACTTGAGAAATCACAGGACAACAAAAATCTTTCAAGAACTGAGCTAATCAGCACTTACATGTTCAGTTGGAGACTCAATGCGTAAACTCCCCTAGTTAGCAGGTGCGGGTACATTTGAGAAGACCCTAGATGGTTCTCCGACCTGCAACATCAAAATAAAAATACAATTTCAATTAGGGTCTTGTGCATCCAGAAAAGAAAATGGAAACCACAGACCATATAGGTGTGTGATCTATCCTGAAATGCTTCAATAAATGTAAGTACATGCTTGAGAAGAAACCAGTGCATTTTTAGACAAAGGAAGATACAAGTTAATCCACTCATACTTCATCTTTAAGTTTCAGAGACATGGTCTGTCTTATTCACACTAATGAGACGCTAAACTTAAGAAATCACAGGACAACAAAAATCCTTCAAGAACTGAGCTAATCAGTACTTACATGTTTAGTTGGAGACTCAATGCGTAAACTCCCTTGGTTAGCAGGTGCTGGCACATCTGAATAGACCCTATATGGTTCTCCAACCTGAAACTTCAAAGTAGAATACAGATCAACGCATCACATATTTGAAAAATATTCAGTATAACAGAAACAATCTTATGTTTCTATCCATCTAGTTTCTAATAATAGGTTTTGTGAGACCATACCTCCATAGGTTTTTCAACAAAAGCTTCACTCCGTGCTGCGGTATCAGTTTCTACTGGAGCCGAGGGAAGAGTTTTACCAATGCCATAGATTTTGCTAACTAGAATTACAACCTACAGGCAGAACAGAAGATCAGCCATCCGAATTCCTCAAATAATAAGCAAACCGAAACATACTAAAATCAACGGAAATACCTGCTGGGATAAGTCCTTCATGGATCCCTTAACTCTAATTTTATGGAGTTTCGAGAAAGAGGTTTTTAAAGGGTTTAGTGTTAATCAAATCTTATTTTATTGGGACACTGTGATACATATGTGGTTTTGTCTCAGGTGTTGTACATCTTTTTTCCCCTTAATATAACCTTTTCTTAAAAAAAAAAAAGAAGTTTGTTCCTTAATTAAGAATTACTCTTTCTTAATTTTGGTAAATTTCCTAGGTAAGGTGATTTTCTATTTATCAGTCCTGATGCAATTAAGAATTCTCGAAACCTATATAAAAAAGCCTAGTATTATTAAAAAAAAAAGGTTTGTAGAACTAAACATTGTCACTTGATCAATCGATCAAAGCAGTTTTTTTTAAGTGTAACTCTCAATTAATTTTACACACAAGTTGCGATTCGGCCAGGTTAATATTCAAAAAAAAAATAGATGACGCTGGTCTAATATCATTCGTACGCTTTCTGGTCTGATATCACTAACGGAGGAAGAAGGTTGTGAACGCCCAAGGGCGGAAAAATAATACCTCAAAAACCCACTATTTACAGATAACCCTAAATTCTAATCTGGAGCTTCTTCTTCTTTCTTCCGCCTCTCTTCTCCGGCAGATAAAAATACTACAGATTCGATCAATTAAACCTCGTATCAGACAGACATTAGTATTCTATTGAGTTTCAGAAGTGAGGATGTGTTTGAGAAACAGGAAAAATGAGATTGCCGATGATGGGTCGAAGAACAATTTCACCATGTGTTTGAGAAGCAGGAGCAGGGAAACTGAAATTGTCAATGGTGGTGTGGTGCAGAGCAAAGTTATCTACAGAAAACGAAAAGAAAAGGTTGAAAAGGGAGGAGGAGAACCCGAGAAGAAAAGAAGAAGAGTTTTAGTAAGTGAAATCGACGATGATGGTGGAGTGCTGAAAAACAAAGGTATCAACAGGAAAAGAAAAGAAACGGTCGAAAAAGGAGGAGGGAAAAACATCACAGAGAAGAAAAGGAGAAGAGTTACAGTAAGTGAAAATGATTATCCTCTTCAACATCTTCCCGAGGAATTCGTAATCGAAAATATACTGACGAGGTCATCAGGCCTGGCTCTAGCCAAATGCAGTTTGATGAGTAAGTTATGGTACAACACAATTCTCAATGATAAACGATTTGCTACCATTCATTTATCTCAAAATCAAAATAAATTAAGTCTCTTTTTCAGTCTCCATAGTCTCTCTTTGAAGAAGAAACCCCTTGGAGAAAACATTTACTTTTTTAGTTTGGAGAGGAGTAAAAAAGATCATGCCTTTGATTTTAAATGTCGCAATATCGCAACTTTCCAGCTCAAGAATGAACCAGTAGGTAATTGTAATGGTTTAGTATGTGTTAAAATAGCGAATGAATATGTTGGTACTTATGGGTCAGTAAGTGTCACCAACCCCATCAGGGGCGAGACACTCGGAATCTTTTACCGGAATCCTACTGATGAAGGATCTGGGTACAACCCATTGTGTCATGGTTTTGGTTTTGATTCATTGTCAGGAGAGTATAAGGTGGTACTTGTTTTTACTTCAAGAACCAATGATGGGTTTCTTTGCATGGTCTTTACATTGGGTACTAATTCCTGGAGAAAGTGTCTTACTAGTACTGCTGAATTGTCACCACCACCAGGTTCTTCTCCTTTTCCTAGTCGCATGGTAACAAGAGTTTCCAGAAATTCTTGTCCATCAGCTTCCGCTACCCTCTGCGGTGCTGATCTTTTCTGGAGGGTCACTAATCAAGTATTAGAAGAACAAGATGGTAACAATAATAATAACAAGACCGAAATGCTGCTCTCTTTTGACCTTCACAAGGAGAAGATTCAGCTCATTCGACTCCCAGCTGAATCTACTCTGGCGTCCCGGACGACGAATGAGCATCAATATTTAGTAGCTGATCACCAGCAACTCCTGCAGTTTCAGGGACATCCTTGCATTGCACGTTTTCAGAAGATAATAATGTATAGCAACAGTGGTTGGAGTAGTTGTTGTAAGATGCATCTGTATATATTGAAGGACAAGGTCAAGCAAGAATGGACCAAGGGGGAGACTTTTGATGTTCAGATTAAGGATCGGAAAGGCTTACTACCAGGCTTCTGTTGTTACTTCGAGCCTACAACTACTACACCTCCTATGCCTGTGCTGGCTCTCTACAATCATCTATTATTGTATTGGTTTGATGGGGAATGTCTTACATTCTACAATCTGCAAACAAAACATCTTGAGGTGGTAAGAGGCTCCCGCGCCTATCCGTATATTTTTCAAACTTGTAATATGAAGCAACCGTTCCAACGACCAGCCAGTGTTGTTGGTTCTGGAGATGATTTTCTTTGCCCGTACCTTAATTATCAGCTGGACGCTCAAGTGGAGAACTTCCTTTCACTGAAATCCTTCATTCCAGAAGGAGAAGTGAGTATAATAAACAGTACAGATGGTTTAAAACAACTTATGTTAGATAAGTTACCTGCGGGATGGGTGCTTACTGGAAGAACAGCGAATAATACACGAAGGTATCATGCTTTCTTTTAGTCACTTATGTCCTGTTGTTTGGCTCCAGTCAGCACAATAGTCAAACTATTTCTATTTATTTATTTCTGTCTTGATGTTTTTTGCTTTCAGTGTATGGACTACTCCTATGTTCGAATTTGAATTTGAATTTGATTTGTATTGGTTACTTATTTGGATGTAACCAACTTATATTTAAATCTGTGCAAGTTGGTGTTATCTTGGTTGAGATGCATGGTGAAGGGCTTCTTAGTTTTTTGCGATTTTAGAAAAACAGATGGTTTGTAATTGGAGCAGGTAACAACAGATATTTTCGACTGCACAAGTCCTAGGTTATGCTATACGAAAATTTAGAGCCTGTTTGGTACCATTTTCAGAAACAGTTTTCAAAAATAGTTTTCAACTGTTTTTAAAACAGACCCCTTTTCATTGTTTTCATTTTCTGTTAAAGTTAAAAAGATGTTTGGTAAGAAAATTAAAAACTGTTTTCAAAAACACATTTTGATGAAAATCAGCCAAGTGATATCGAACTGTTCACATTATTCATTCATTTTCAAAAATCTAAGGACAAGCTAACTGTTAGTATCTTTGATAATGTCGCTGCTTTAGTGAAATAGTTCTATCGCAATACAGCTAAAAACAAATGTTCTTGCATCTCATTCATGGGAAATTTTCCTAGCTGAATATTTTCCCAAAACAAACTAATGTTCCATTAGCAAATCAAGTTTAAGCCGTATTTCCAAGAAAGAAGAACATATATAACCATTAGGAATTGCATCAAATTAACTCAATCGGTATCTCAAATAATTTTAATGATTCACAAAATTATTTGGTTTGCACATAACCCATCTATGCAACAATATCTCGTTCATGCATTTCATCAAACGCTTTGCTGGCATCTACTAGATTACCAGGTTTTGAGTTAAAATTCATTAGCCATGTAACTGAAAATGAATCCCAAACCCGAAAGATAAAGTTTGAACATGTTTACTGTCACGAGATTCAAATTTTGCATTTACAAGGATATTACAAAGAAAGTAATCACTAGAGGTAGTAACTCTTTCAAAGTTTGAAGACCAAAAAATCGAGGTTACCTATCTGACCAATATGTTTGAGCAAATGGGTTTTGTAATTGAAGACTTCCGTTGAACCAATTGGAGATGGCTTTCTGCTCATTCATTCGTCCACTGTAGTTCTTCTTCTTTTCTTTTCTTCATAAGCAGAAAGCAAAAATAGGAAAGACAGAAAAAAAAGAAAACAGTGAAAACGATAAATTATCGTTTTCATTTTTCTCGTTTTCTAAAACGGAAAACAACTGAAAACGTTTTCAAAAAACTTGCCTACCAAACTAGTTTTCTAATGTTTTCTGTTTTCAGCGTTTTTGAAAAGTGAAAACTGTTTTGAAAAACACTACCAAACAGGCCCTTAGCTTCCACTCTACATATTACATCTGGTGAAGGTATATTACCGTTTCTGTTCTATAAGATATACCTGTTTTCCGTTTTTCCAGATATATACTGCTTTTTGCAATGTTCAGGCCTTAGTCACCAGAATTGTGAAACCCCTCACGAATCTCATTGAGATACTCGTATCTGCGCTCCTCAATAAGATTCACAACGGGAACGCGTTCCTAACCACTGAGATACTCGCTCCAAACTACTGAGAAACTCGCTCCTAATGAGGGAGGATCTTTTTCATGAATACCAGTAGAATTTCCAATTTTAAACACAATTTCCAAATTGTGTAATTATGTTTTTTTATTTTATACCAAAATTGACTTATGTTTACCAATTTAGAGTATCACCTAAAACTATATATATGACGACGATACTCTTCAATATACCAAGCACCAAAAAAAACCTACATCTCTTCTTTTTCCTTCCATGGATACTTGTAATTCTTCTAGCTCTGTTATAGACTTAGAAGAGGAAGACGAAGAACAAGTTGAAGAACCAAAATCAAATCAAGAGAACTTAACAATGCATCTGATTTAGAAGAAGATAATTACTTTGCTCAAACCACAGCACCTTCTCCTATACCTCATTCTTCCCCTACATCATCTACACTTCCACCTCCACTTCCAACCCCAAACTCACACGATACACAAGCGAGAAATCGGCTTCAAAAAGCTAGGAACAGTTCCAAGAGACAAAAAAAAGTGAATGATTGAGAGACACACTTAAGATAACTAGAAAGTAGTAATTTTATTAAATTTTCTATATTATTTGTTTCTTTATTAAAAAAATTAGTGGTACAATTAATATATTTATAAAACTTATTTACGCTCCCGATTCGTTCCACGAATTTCATTTTTTAAATTTTTCACGAATCTCGCTCCCGCTACCGACCTCGCACCTGCTCCTGGTGACTAAGGTTCAGGCTTTGATGATTAATGGCCAGGTTCATCTGGTTTGGTTTATTGTCGGGGCTTCATTTTGAAATAGAGCAGGGCTGTTGAAATCCAGGAGGAATGTCCATGTATACTTCCTCTTCCAAATCACCATTAAGAAAAGCATTCTTCACATCAAACTGTTGAAGTGGCCAATCCTTGTTTGCTGCCAATGATAACAAGACACAAATAGTGTTCATCTTAGCAACACGAGCAAAGGTTTCTTGATAGTCAATTCCATAAGTTTTGAGTATAGCCTTGGCTGCTAATCTTGCTTTATATCTTTCAATAGTTTCATCAGACATGTACTCTCTTTAGACTTAAATACCATAGAATTTTAGACTTAAATACCATAGAATTGGCTAAAAGGGCATGGCCCTTGGGTCAACACACTTTTGTGTGAGGGAGAATACCTAGACTAGGGAAAGGTTGCCTTTCCCGCACGTGCCTATCTTTTTGCTAAAACTTTTGGTACGTGTTTTCCACACATGTAGAACTTACTCCTTGTATGTACGTGTTTTGGCTTGGCTTCTTTATGTGTCTCGCATGCTTTTGACTGACTCACAAAAGCAAAATCAAAAGCTGTTTTCTAAACCTGACAAAAGCTAAAGTTGTTTTCCAGAACCTGACAAAAGTTAAAGTTGTTTTCTGCAATAGCAACACTCTGCTCTATGCCTGACATTTTGTCTTGCACTGTTTTTAACCAAACATTACCAGCATTTCTATCATACGCATGGGTTCTTTGCATGGGTTTTTTCCCTCTTGTTTGTAACGACATAAGCACTATATAAGAGAGTAGTTTTAAGATCATTAAAGATAGAACAGAGAAACATCTCTTCTACTCTCTCTCTTTGCTTTCAGTAAACAAGTTTTCTCTGTTTTTAAGTTTTGTTAAACGCTGCCAAGTTCTAAGGGTACTCTCTTTGTATGCTACATTGAGGGGTACTATCAGTAGTTGTATCCTGGAGGTGACTCGCCAACTGCTATAGCATCTCAGAGGAGTAGCAGGCGATATTGCCTTTAGGACAGTGTATCATATACGTGCCTCTACCTTTTTCTGTGCATCTCTAGGAATATCAGTCAAGCATCGGTTTGAGCTAAGTATTCTCTTCTCAATTACTTCGATTGTTGTTACATTTTTCCCCAACAGTAAGGTGGAGCTACAAGATAAAAATATCAGGGTTCAATGTTGTCGACAACTAAAGAATCTGGAGAGGATGTCTGAAAATGCTAGACACAAGCTCCACAGTGGATGGAGGAACATGCGATAACTTTCTTTATTATGTTGTCAAGTTTGTAAACTTGAAAGATGTGAGGTTCTCTGAAACTCCTAACTAGCTGTTTGATCTAAGTTCATTTTCCAAAAAAAAAGAAGAAAAAAACCCTTGCAATGTGTACCTGTCAAAATTGCGCAATCCTTTAGCTCAGGATACCTATAATTCTTGTCGTACTCTTGGAACACGACCTTACCAGCATTTATACCTTTAATATATAAGTCTCGCTCTTTAAACCACACAAATGACTCCGTCAGTCTCCTGCAATATTGGTATCAAAGTTTGAAATACAAACACCAACTAATATTTTCTACTCAAAAATTTACATGACAAAAAAAACAACAACTAGTTTTACACAATCAAATAACTAAATTACTCACAGTACAATTGCAATCTTTGACCCATTTTCAGTTTTCTATCACAGTCGGTAAAGCAGGTTTCTACCCATAATTGCTCAGTGTTGAAGCTACTAAGAACGCTTTTCAAAGATGTACTCCACCCTGCGTGCATGCATGATCGTTTACCATTGCTAGGCATCAAATTCTTAAGTATAACGTTGTATCTAATACAATACGGCATCTTATTCCCAAGTATCAGGCCTAAACTTTGGTGGTACTCACCATCTTCCGCCAACTTCCAAGGTATCCGGTTGTCTACACTATTCTTGGTGCGATAAAGCAGTTCTTTCACCTAACCAAACAGAGAAAGACAATTGATATTAGGATTAATAACATCACCTATGAATTACC
This sequence comes from Papaver somniferum, assembly GCF_003573695.1. Lineage (NCBI taxonomy): Eukaryota > Viridiplantae > Streptophyta > Magnoliopsida > Ranunculales > Papaveraceae > Papaver > Papaver somniferum. The sequence goes on along the minus strand of NC_039366.1, from coordinate 199,673,033 downwards.
TTACTCCAAAAATTTAAGTGATCTAAAGTGACACATGTCCAAAGTGAAGAAACCAAAACTAGGGGGAAATGATGGTGCAACATGATACTTTTTAAAAATATGTGTCCCATGTTCAGGGATACTTTTTAACATACTTTTGAGGGTTCTTTTACGAAAACTTAGCAACAGATGAGATATAGTGGACTCAGTGTAAGAATGAATCCTCCAAACCAATTTACCCAAGAAAGCTAATCTTTCAAGTTAAATATCTAATTCCTAAACCCGGTTGGCAGATTCTAATCAACACTATGCATCTTATGACCGCCATTTCTGCTTTGCCAAAGAAAGTCTTTATTTGTACTTGTTGAACAACTTATTTACATTAACAAAAATTTCCAAAACAGACGTAACGTGATTCGAGATTGGTTATGAAGCAGCTTTAAGTAAGGTAGTACCACCAGAAAATTCTTAGGATTTAGCTTTTCAGCCATGCATTCTTTTTAATAACTTAAGAGCAAGGTCAGAAGGTGGCACCAGAGACCCTGCCTCAGAAAACAGGCACCCCTAAATATTTTCTAGGAGTACTTAACTTTTAAGGTACTCAGTAAAGTTCCTTATAAGGCTCTTATACACATTGGAAGTTAACATGAGAGTGAATTTAGCATGACTAGTATACAAATGAGTGGATAATAAGTTGACAGTAAGAAAATATTACCCCATACTACTGTTACATTTGTATAATGTTCATTGTGTATATTCCATTTATAATATATCGAACGAGTTAGACAATGTGCAACCCAGACATGGCAAAATAATATAAACGCATGGGTTTCGAAAATTTACCTTAGCTTTGTCCTTTTGGGTCCCCAGATTTCTTGAGTAGAAAGAAAAAAAATAAAGAAAAAAACTGTAAGGTGATTCTTTTCTAGCAAAATTGACCAAGTCCATTAATATAATAAGTAAGGTAAGAGAATACTTACAGAGGGGAAACCGTTGATAATCTGGAATTACCCGAGAACCGAGAACCGAAACCCTTTTCCAGTAGCGAGTACCGGGTAGGGTAGGAGACAATGTTAACTCTCAAGATAGGACATAGGTTTTACGCCGACCTGTCCGCTCCTTGCACAACCGACGCTAAGGTGGGAAATGTTAATCTGGAATTACCCAGCACGTCAAAAATTGCACCGTTAAGTAACGAGATAACTCCATGCTGAACTGAATATGTAAAACAGTTGAGTTTCCCATTTTACATGCATACAGTGCACATAAAATACTTCGCTCCACAAAACAGAGATGTATCTTATCTCCGGTTTTTGGAGGAATAGGTAATTCTATACCTTCAGACCACTCGCCACCTTTCAAATCATAAAACCATATCTGATCCTCCAACACTGATATCATAATGTTACCAATAAAACGCGACTCAATATTCCGAGGACTTTTTGAGAACATCAAATTCGAAGAAGATCCATTAATCCATTTATTTGATGTGGTACAATATGTATAATAACGTGGTCCCTCGGTCCATATGTATAGCTATCTTTTTTCATGTGGTAACCAAATGAAGAGACCGATGAATTCGCTGGTAATCCATGAATCACACCGACTGCTGTACTTAAATATCCTCCTTTAGACAAAGCAAAATGTTCTCTGGATGTAATACTTCCACTACCAAAATTAATTGGGGTATACCTAATAAGACAAAAACCAGGTTATTTTGAAGTAAAACGGGCCACCCCTTAACCTTGTATATTCTAAATGGCTAATGTATTCTTGTTTAATTACCATTAAAAATTCTGATTAGTTTGAATAATTAAGTTTAAATGAATTAATAAAGTATATTAAAATTTATGAATTTAAGTTATCAAATTTTGTTTTTGATTGAACTCTTGTGGGAAGATTTTTGATGAAAAAAATTATTTTGAGAATTTTTTTTGCAATAGAAACGAAAACATACTACCCAAACACTTCTAAAAAGGGGATTGCAAAGCTGATGTGTGAAATCATACTCAAAATTAAAGAAAAAAGTCAACACTTTCAGTTCTGAAACTATGAAAAGTCGGCAGGGTCGATGAATGACGAACATGCCGACTATATCTGGCCGGCAAGGTCTACGGATGTATATCACGCCGACTATATCCGGTCGGCAAGGTCGGTGAATGAAGAAGATGTCGACTTTATTATTTTTGATATACATGAGACTGTTGTAAATGTGACACTAGTCGGCATGCTGATTGATTTTTTACCTTGCCGGCTACCTTATAGTCGGCAAGGTCGACAAAAAATACCATTCCGACTACAGGGTTTTTGAAAAACAGGGAAAGGTGTTACAAATGCATGATTAGTCGGCACTGTAAATGTTAATTTCATAGATGAAAAGTCGGCACGATATTCAACCAAGAAAGATGATGACTAATAAAAATCGGCAAGTTCGACAAAAGGATACCATGCCAACGGTTGATAAAAATGTTGAATCATACACGTTTTGAGATTGGGTACAAAATCATACCCAACCTCAAAACCTGTATAATCCAAAAAAAAAAAAATCCTTCTTCTTTTGATTTGAATTCATAGTTAGAGTTTTAGAAAAAGATTTTGAAATTTTTTTAGATGGATTTTTGACCGGTTTGGTTTTTTTTTGAGACGATTTGATCTTTCAACACCCCTAGCATACTAGTTTGGATGGGAATAAAATGGATATACTCTAATCAATCTGAGTATACCCCAATCTTGCCGGGATATAGAGGGCCGATCGGCAAATAAGAAAAGTGTGGCTGCAATTAGGTGAACTTTTTTTGTTTTTTTAAATTAAAAAAAAAGAAGAAACGTTGTTTTTGTCGAGTGGACAGGATTGGAATAGGTGTGTTGATATCCGACAGTTAAGTTATGTCATGTTTAGTGCTCCGTCTATATAAAAGACTGTCAAACCCAAGTGATGCCTCTTTGTCTCTCCCTATAGCTTTCTTATTCTCAAGCATTTGTGTTTCTGTATCTTTTGAATTTCCAATTAAATCAGAGTTTCCATCGTTTGAATCACTCCTGACGAGGTAATCTTTGTCTTTGAGATATTTTAGTTTTGTTTTGGATTTGGTTTAAATTGGATTTAAAAATTAAACTAGGTCTGCAAAAAGGGGGTTTTAAGGGTTGTCTTTTGTTGCCATTTTTCTATTTTATTAGACTCTCATGTGAATCTCATCATCTGATTTCTGATGTATATTTACAGGATGGCGTCTGTAGAGAAGAAAAATAGATTCAGATTTGCAGTACCGAAGAAAAAAACACACGGACTGGCAAAAGATATTACGAAGGGGAAGCAGGATTGGACCTTTTTGCTGTGCTATCCCAGTTCGGTTGCTTCGGATAGAATTGTTGGCAAGATCTTGACGGCAATTGAGGGCATCGGCTTGGACATCATGGGTAAGTATACCATTCATGTATATTTATTTATCTTTAATTTTTCAATTTTCATGCATGCTGTTTGCCCTGCATTCTCAATTCATAGTTATTTGATTTTGTTTGTGTTTTCAGGGATGAGATTAATGTGCGCATCAGCAAAATTTCTTACTACACACTTCGACAGGGATGGTAGAAACCCTTGTCCCGGTGATTCTACGCGACATATTCTTACTCGCTTTCCATTTATTGCCATGATATTGGTAGGTGAAGGTGCTATTGAGAAGGCTCGTCAGCTTACATCAGAAGAATATGAATCATATTTTACCTGCGAAAAGGTTCTTCAGCTTACATCAGAAATATCAGTGACGAAAACACTTAACATTTGGGCGCCTGGCAGGTTATGTTCTTGACCACATTTAATATCTCTTATTTGGATTAGAATGTATAATTCTACTGCTTTCCTGTAGATAGTACTTCTAACTATTCAACACCACAATTTTTATCCAAAAATTTGGTGAAGTTGAGTCTTACTCTGACACAATGATGAACTGAACATTTGTGTAACAGGCTACAAGCTTACACCAGTGATTCATTTAGAAGTGCAGTAAAAGATTATGAATTGTGGTTTGCTAGTGACTCTCTTTTCACCTGGAGAAAAGAAGTAGAGGCAAGTAAATACCTGGCATGTGCATTCCCTGATGGCACTTTATCTGGCCCAACAGACGATGTTAGGGAAAACATAGTGAAATTGGAGCACTATATTACCGTTCCACCGTAAGTTTCCTGTTCTAGTTATGAATTACAATATCTATTCCTTTTTTCCTGTCTCTCATTGTTTTGTCTAAAAGAGGGTCGGTAATAGGCGTGGCTAGCCATCGATAGACCAAAAGAGGGTGAAAGCAGTACCAAGATGATTGACCGCTTGGGAAATCCTCGTGTACCTTTGTTTTGTTGAAAACCAGCCATTTCCTCTTGAAAGGGTGAGCACAGTACCAAGATGGGCGACTGTCTGGGTGGTCCTCGTGTTTCCTTTCTAGCCTACCCCAACTTTTTTGGGACTAAAGTCTTAGAAGAAGAAGCTTGTCACTGTTTTTGTCTTTACTCTGTTTTATATACTCTCAATATATAATTTCAGGAATTTCGCCGATATTTACTACGAGGAAGATCTTACATTCGTCCTAATTAGGCCTTTGGCTTTCGAAAAGCAATGCGTGGGTGAACTGGTATCCATTATTGAGCGTAATTCATTTTACACAAAAGGTTTGCAAATGTCTTTGATTTAATCTAGTTTATTGTATGTCTAGGTTGATGATGTAGTATTTTTGAAATTTGAGATCACAATTTGGTTTATACAATCCTTTTATGTTAGGGTTAAAGCTGGTAAGAAAGTCTGAATTTCCTGACAGCAAGGCATGGCCTGCTTCGTCAAGTGGAGATGAGAAATGTGAATTTGGTATTGGTATCGCCATGCTTGTGTGTCATATTCTCCCACAGATACAAACAGTGAACGATGGAGATGGTTGCATATCCAATGACGGCAATACTGGGAAGATAAAAATTTGCAGGTAAAATATGTTTTACCTTTTTGGAGGTTTATTTTTGTACACAGAGTTGAGCTTCTCTTTCCTTCGTTGGTTTTTAGTTTGTGAAATGGTGTATTGGGTTGAAAAATATGTCTTTTTTGGAACAAATTGCATATCAACGGATACTGTTGGTTAAAGTACATGCCTGTGTTTCTGGTTTTTATGGGGATGCTTATTCATTTTATCATATGTTTTTGGCAGCAACTTGATTTACCTAGGCGAGCCAGGGGATAAGACAATGATTCGTGAGTTTTTTGAATTTGGCGCTGTTTCCTGGGTGGATCCTGCTAGTGGTGCTAACTGCGGTGGTTATTTTGTGGCAACCTTGTCAAGCCTCCAGTTTGCATGATGTGCTCGTATTCATCTCATCTTTATGTGTATATATTCCATAGAATTAGAGGGCTTATCTGTTATGTTATGTTAGGAGAAAAATCAAATTCTCAGCATGATTATCTCCTTTCCTTTACTTAAATGAGTTGTTTATGAAATTGTCATCCCCGAGTAATTTTGACTTGGTACATTCTCTATGAGGCCCTAGTGCCCTCCATTATTATTATTATTATTATGGTGACCTCCATTATTGGTGCGTGTTCAGGAGTTCCCTCATCGAACTTCCATTGTGCAATTTGTTTTGGCATTTACTTGGGTGTTAACACAATGATTCATCCAGTACTGGGTATCTTAGCCCGTACAATGCAATGGTGGAATGAAAAGGAGATCCGACGTACTGTGGATTCCAAATCAAGTGCTCTGAAGTCCAAGTCCTGGATTGCTAGTATGCTATTGTAAAGTCCAAGTCTGTTTTGCTTTGTAAAGTCCAAACCTCTAATATTAACTTTCCTAAACATTTTGTTATAGAATCCTCGATTTTTCAAACGAATGTTCATCCACGTTTTATGTTGGGGTAACTGCATAACTGGAAATAAACTTTGTTCGTCGTCCGAGCTAAAATGCAGGGATTGCTACTAGCTTATCATAGGTATCACAAGAGTTGTTATTTTTTAGGTTGAATTGTTCTTCATATTGAAATCATGCATGGGTTGTATTTTCAAGAAATCAGGTTTCTCCATCCTCTGGAATCAAGAAGAATGATTTGCAAGGCCGTCAGATTTATTGGTGTTAGAAATATATAATGTGACTCAGCCGGGGATCACCCTTTTTTATTGTTTTTTGTTGTTGTATTGTTCGTTATACACCTACTTTTTTCCTTTTGTTTGGAATTTAACACTTGTCCTTATAACGGTGTCAACTTTGCCGACATATTGTCATCGTCATATTTATATCTTCATTGAAACTATTATCATCGAATAATCAAAATCTTAATCCATAAATTCAAGACAAAATAAATAATCAAAATCTTAATCCATAAGTTCAAAACAAAATAAATAGTAGCATAAGTGACTAAAGAATAAATGATGTACGACTTATTTTATATCCAACCTTTTCGTCGTAACATTCCTAATAGAAAGAAGCTAATAAGAGATCAATTTGTGTTTATAGATATCTTTATAGTTGAAAGTAGCATCTCAACCACTAAAAATCGCTTGCCGGAACATTCAAATTCATCTGTAGCCATGTTTTCGATCATCAAAACTCAAAGCCAAGAAGTTCCTTGTTTCAATGTCATGTAGTAACCAGTTGATTGCATCAAATATGGTATAGGTATTCAAGTTAAGTTCTTCCAATGCCTTCTTGCATTCTTCTAATCATGATTTAACCATTTCATTTCTCTTATCCATAGCACTTGAAACACGTCCAATTTCTTTATGTAATCCATTTATTTCTTGGCCCAAAGTTGCAGCAATCGAACGCGTACGCTGTTTATTAAGATGTTCAAAATTGTTACCTGGTTGGCTTGACGAAGAACGCATATCGCCTGGTTTAGCTCTGTCCATTCCTCCTGCTGACATATATCGGCGAAAAATTATTCCTCTACCCATTCCTCCAGCAGATGTAGCTCCTCCTACTGACGTATATGGAGTTTTATCATGTCCGTCATCATCAAACTCATCCAAGTTAAATGATGCATGGGTAAAGGTTCATTATCTTCAGTCAACATTCTAGTGATAGTTTCCTTCGTTCCCATAGAAGGTTCATCTCCCAATACTTCAACCATCTCATTATACAAGTCCACTAACTTGTTCTTCAAATGTTTCAAATTTGGTATCACCTGCATTCAGTGAATAATTTTTATGAACAGTCGATCAAACAAATAATTATATGCAAAATAAAAACTAGCAATAAAAATAATAACACCGGACCAATAGAGTAATACCAAATGGAAACATACATGGTGGACACACCTGAATAGACCATTATGAAACAAAGCATTTTATCTACGTTATTGACACAATGAATTGACATAGAGATGTGTCCCTAAACAAGGATTTCAGCTTCTCAGATTGACATAATGATTCAATACCAAAGCGATCAAAGTGTAACTGAACTACAATCTATAATCTTCACTATCACCATGAAAAGACTTCTGAAGCAGATGCAACGTCATTCATCCATGGAAGACACTCTCCTTCAACATATATATTTCTTCTAAGCAGATGAACACCCCTGGGATACACTTGGGGACTTGATCTTGTTGGAAAGATCAATGCATATCGATTTCAATAAATGTGATCCGCATAACAAGTCAATCTAACCTGATGTGATGACATGAAACGTCATCGACGGAACCTCTATACATCACAAACCTTGAACGGAACCTCTCTACATCACAAACCTTGCACGACTAAGGAACTTATTCTCCTCACCGATCACATCCAGAATCGATACTGCCACTGCTATCTGGTGCAACAACATCGATTCCCTGACAAAGCCACTTCACAGTAAAGTTATATTGTTTAAGAAAATTTGGGTTGAACTCCCAGTACACCTTCTTCTTCACAGTGCTCAACCCACCAACTAATTCGTGAATGATCATTGAATGGAGGATCAAAGGCTTACCATGGTTTAGCTTTTCTGGTATCTGGAGCAACTCCAGACATGGTCTCAGCATCAACAAGGATCTCTAGAGTGAAATCAATAGTTCTCTCAACATCGACAACGGTCTTAAGAGCAATATCCTCAACCGGATTCATCAATTGTCCATTCTCTACGAAATGTTACTAGATGGATCATACTTTTCCCAGCACCTATGATTTATACCAAGATGGGTAGACGCGAAAACATGAGACTCTTCCCAAATATTTCATGGCAGAAAGGCACAAGCCAAAGTCTTCTACAAGATATTCTCATCACCTCTACCGATGCGATACAACACACTTCAGGTCATTGATTCAGAAAAAAGTACCAATGGTTGAGGAATAGGGCAATGTTTCCTTAACTAAAGATGTTCTTCTATGTCTCTTCTACAACATACCAAAAGGGTGCATCAATCGTACATACGAGATGAGAGATACGGCTTCTACACTCAACTTCCAAAGTTGATGACGTGCAAGCAGAAATTTCTTGACGAGATTCATAACACTCATAGTCGCTCGACGACCACTTAGTAAGCTCATCTATCGATATTTTATTCTGCCTTGCGCAAAGCAGCAACTTGGAGCAATTGATGATGAATCTAAGAACGGGTCATATGTCGTTCTCTGTATGGACGTTCGCTTCAACTTATTCAAGATTCAGGATAAACAAGATAAACTTTTCCTGAAGAAGAATCATGATGGTTAAGGCATATGGACGTTCGTACACTTTATTCAATAAGAGACAAGCAAAGTTTCAAATATTCATAAAACCGAAATACTAGAATAATTTACACCTACAAAAAATCAAAATATGTTCAACTACTACAAGATTGGTAAAACTTAATTTTCAGAATCGTCATCATCTTTACGATCGGAACCTTCTTCAAGTTATTCTTCAGAATCATATTCAGAGTTTTCCTCAGAAATATTTTCGAGATGATCTTAAGGATACTCATATGATGCATCTAAGTAGTCATCCTCCTCACATTCATCTTGGAAATCGATATCGGCCAATCGTTCGGCCCTTATACCAGGTGGATATGGCTCGTCTCTACGTCCAACGAGTTCGCAGACGGGTTCAATGATCGTTATCGTATACGTCAAAAATAATTACACTTTCCCACTCACAAAATATATAATGAAGTACTAGGTAAGAAAGGGTCCTTCCCACAGAGAGGCTATTGTTGTTATTATGTTTTCAGATTCTTAAGTAACCAAGGGAGGTTTTTATGAAAGCAATAATAATTAAATAAAAAGCAAAGTCAAATAATAGAGAATAATCAAAAGTTCAGAATATTAGTCAAGGAATTCATCTTCAATATTAAACAAATGCTTGCATATATGATTATAATTAAAATTTAATCTCTTTTTTTTTTATCAAAAGCCCTTGAGTACCAATAGAGAAAGATATTCCATCAAATTCATAAGTTCATCAACATCCACATTAGCGCTGCGGACGTGAATTCTACCTAAAGAATAACCTAACGCCTTGCACTAATTAAGTTCAATTCCTATGATCGTTAAGTTTTAAAAAAAGGCAAATCGACGCAATTGTCATACATTGCGCATAAAAATTCATATGATCACAAGAGTGTATCACTACAAACCGTAATCATATCATGCTACTCGTATTTAGGGTTATCGTTCGATGAAAATCCTAAAATAGCTATGGATAAATATGTGAGTCCAATTAATTGGCCACTCAATTAAACAAACATCTAAATCCTATCACAATACATCAATCATGTGATTATTAAAATAGTATAAGTTTAAACGATAACCGAGAGAGAAAACTAATGCATAAATCAAACACAAATTGTAGATATAAGACTACATCCTTAACCAATAATTAAAAATTATATACACATAGCTATGGAGTTTATCAACATCAACATATTAATAATATTAATCAACAAAGAAAAATAAAAATAAAAATAAACCAACGCAAACCCTAGAATATTTGACTCTCTCCAAGTAGAATAAAATATGTGTTATGTTATAAAAGTTGTAAAAGTCTTCTCTTTTATAGCTCTTCTTGTTTCCAAAATTAGGTCTAAGTCTCCAAAAGCCCATACAAAAGTAGTCCACCAATCCCATGTGTGAGAAAAACCCATGTAAAAATTCTGCCCCAAAACGACGCCGAAAGTCCCAAAAATTGGCCGGAAAGGTGGTCGGAAAACAGTTCAGGTGACCAGCGAAGTCCACCGATCACCGGTCAAACTAGTAAGGTCGCCGAGTCAACTCAGACAATCTGAATGAGTCAGTGCCGAGTCAACTGGTGGAATCAGTCATGAGTCAGTTAGCTGCTAGTCAGATAGATAATGTCTGAGTCAGATGCTAAATCGGGACTTGGTCCAAATCTTTCCAAGGCCATTGCACAGGTTGTACTGAATCTTGCGTTATGATTGCGCAACACAGCTTGGGTTCGGACATGATTCCGCAACATCACTTCCATCATCTTCTTCTCAACACTTTCATCATTCAAACTGCAACATCACTTTAGCTTAGCCATTCTCAGCTTCTACAGCACAAACCCCCTGCAATTTGTAGCTCCATTCCACCAATACGACTTCCTCCATTCTTATCTCAGCTGCAATATCATTTCATACCTTTACTACAATTCCCATACACACTGTCACATCTCAGTCATCAGCAGCACCAGTCTCTATCAGTTCCAATCCATATCGTAATCTGCAATTCAACTCAAGCATTCTTAGATCATCAGTTTCGGATCTCAGTTTAAGCTTCCCTGTACCTAGCATATATCTAATGAAGTACTCACTTCACTACCATCTCAACCTGCAATGCCCTTTTAAGTTCTTACTGCAACACATCATCAATCAATAAGCTGTTTCATACTGTCAAAGTCATTTGAAACTCTGACCAGCAAAACCAACCACTCACAAGCACACAACCTCCTTCCCTGCATAAAAATCAACCACAGTAGATCGACCGAATCTACCACTATTACACCAGAGCCCATCCAAAGACCAACATAGGCTCAACAAACCATTCAACAGACTGTAGCAACAAACTTCCTCTTTGTAGCTCATAGAATCACCACAAATTCCGACTGCAGCTGCAACTCAACTTGAGCTACAACCTCAGGCTGTTTTAATAATAGCAATATTAATTAGATGATTTGTTGGAAACATTATTGGTATTATGAACTCGTGCATTGAAATATAAATTGGATGATTTGTTGGAAACATTGTTTGCATTGTGAGATTATTTGTTGAATATGATATTCCTCAAAGTCATGTTGTATTCTCTTGTCGCATGTTCTCTTTGATTTATTGATTATCTTCTGCATATTTTGAGAATGAAAATGCATTATAGTGAATTGTCATCCCACCCCAATTCACATTCTTGTAGATTTCTCGGAAGTCGGAAATAAGAAGTTAGCTCATTGATTGTTTTATTCTAGTATTGCTTTAAATGTAATTTGATTTAAAATGTTTGGTTGAAAATATTATGAAAGATGATTAGTGTATTTGTATGAATAAATCCATCTTCTTTAAAATCTATGCATCTGTCTCGTTCCAAACCGTAACGCCTTGAGTTCGGATATCCATATGGTTTTGACCCTGGTCCGGAACTTGGAGTGTTACATGGTGACTGGAGGCATGGCTGGAAGACTGTTTGCTAGTAGTTGCCGACCGTGACCGAATATCTGATTTTCGGTCGTGACAGCCGGTAAACATGGATGTCTGTCAAGGATGATGGTAGTGGAGGGGGGTCATGGACGCCGATTAATTTAGATGGTAGTATGTCGACCGGGCCAAATGAAACAAATCTGTAAATCTGGCCGATGAACCAGGTCTAACAGAATAGGCCGACAAACTGGGTCTGAGATAATGGGACAAAGAACTGGACCTAACAGAATGGGACAACATACTTGGATGGCAGCAAGATGGCGGTTCAGACATCAATCTAGCCCAATATGGGGCTATTTTACACATGGTGCAAACAAACACAATAAAAATCGCCTAGTTGTTCTCCAAAATCCCATGACAAAGGACATTTGGTGGCAGATTAGACGATAATGGATTATAAATGGAAGAAAATTCATTGTTGTCGGCAATAAGCTTGTTGTAAAGCTTCTTAGAGGTGAAATTGTCATTGAAAGAATCTACGTCATTCGAAAAATGATAAGTTCCTGATATCATGCTTCAATTCTAATAAGTCTGTGATTTTTGTTGGAATCATTCTTCTTTGAAATTCAAACTTCCACCCCTCGTCTGTCCCCAGGTTCTTAACAGAAGTACTTTTTGTGGCTACTAATTTTGAATAGCTGTGGGAATTTCAGCCTTAACGGTTAGTTGAAAAAGCCACTTGTCGTGCCAAAATATTTTTGTGTCACCATTGTTTGCATTCAAGGTGACACGCAACTAAAAATCCCTTTTGATTTTCAAGATAGACAACCAGATACTTCTTTCAGTAAGTATAGTCAAGTGACCCAAGTCTCATGTGATTATGAATAAAGGATCAGTGTGTGTCTTCTCTTGAATGATTCTCTCCCATAATGCATTTGTTTCCTTTGCATATATCCAAATCCATTTGGCTAACAAAGATTTATTAACTGCCGATGAGGAAAACTTTTTCTACGACGGGTTTGTTAAGAAGGGCTTTTTAGTAAAGGGATCATGTTTTTGTAATATATTTCAGAAAATGGCCGTTATTTTGAATCTTTATATAAAGTGGCCGAGATTTACATTTTCCATCCTGTTTTTTTCTTTCGAAAAACAGGTAACAACCATTATATGCGCACGTGTCAGTTAACCTTCTTAGTAAAAGATAAGTTAACCCTCAACTGAGTAACTCACAGAGTTACTCGACTGATCAAACAAACTAGAACTCAAACTGGCACTGGTATTTATTAACTAACACAAAATTTACAACAACAACAACCAGTCCCTGAAAACTGGTAATAAAAGAAAAACTGAGTGGAAACTAAAGAAAAACGTCATAGTGTGCCACACACAAAAAAGACTCAAATACAGTGCCACATAATCTATTGATTAACCATTGATAGTATGTGGTGGTGCCATTTGGTGAGCTCCAAATTCAGACATACTCCGCATGGATGCATAAATGATTTATCATAATTAACGAAACCTATGAACCAAAAATCATGATTGTCGACCGTGTTAATCTGGATCTACCTCTTTGATTCTTTTAGGGTCACTGGATTCACAATACTCACCATCGCTAATGGTACCATTACCTGTTCGATCTATACCAAAATAAACCAAAACAAAAATAAGCGTTACTGAAGTTCACCAATACCAAGTATATAAAGAAAAGTGAAATGATAGTAGATTTTTCATTATGTACCTAGCCTAAGTAACCTGTATTTTGTGAGACTAATTTCTTAAAACCGAGACATTCAATCTAAGATATAACTGAGCTTCTGGAAAAGTTAGATGGTCTGCTTATTCCTGCCTACAAAATTACAAATTTTCTTACATACCACAATTGATTTTTAGCACATCTTCTTGTGTTTAAACTGGAGCGTGAAATTCTGAAACTAACATTGAAACATAAATATCCCAAATACACCCTAGTTAACCAATAATTCATAAAACAAACAATTAATCACAAAAATTACACCCTGATGAAACAAATAGCATCTGAGTTTCAATTAAACCCTAATTACAAAAGGGGAAAAACGGAAACCCAAATAAATACCCCACAAAAACTTAAATAACCCAAATAAACCCTATTTACAAAAGGTGGAAAAACAGAAACCCTAGAAATAAAAATCAATCGATCAATTAACTATCAAAACATTGATTTTCATCATATATTAAGTCACATGTTGGGTTAACTTCACCTGGATTGAGAATATTTTGTTCCTCATCTCCACTTTATCAAAACTGTCTTTGAAACCCTAAATATCCAGAATTTGTATTCACTAACATTTACGTCTTCACTTTGGTTCTTCACTAACATCTACGTCTTCAACAAAAACGACTGCTTCTCTAATAATCAGTTTCTCTAGTTTCAACAGAACAAAGAAAAAATTTGAAAGAGAAAGAAAGAACAAGAGACTGAAAAAAATGAAAAGAGACTGAAAAATATGAGAGAGATTGTCTTTGAAGTGGGTACGGTTATGATGGTAATTTCCCCGACTGAGTTTGACTTATTCAACACCTCTGAACAATCTTGTGGGTCCAAGAGTGAAATCTAACGGAAATTTCATTTTATAAAAGAATTTAAAATTTTTGTCGGTTTATTAATTATATGGTAGGATGGTCGCTTTGTAAACTTTCCCTTGTTCCAAAGACCCTCTTGGGATATTAACTCATTAACTTATTGAGGAACATATTCAATATTACTATCGGATTTTTGAATATTATAAATGTTAGGGAACCAAGAAATCGAACCATATGTTAGTAGATTTACCTTCTTTTAATTGCCTGATAAAATTGTCTTTTATCAATTCTAAGCCTTTTTTTATGCTAGTCCAAATCTAGGATAAATTAGATTTTGTTGGTGAATCAAATAGATGGGTATTGGGAAAATATTTTGCTTTTAAAAGTTTAACCTATAAACAATTTGGTTTTAGAAGGAGTCTACTAGCAAGCTTTGTTAACAAATCTATGTTAAAATTATGAGGTTTTTTATTCCCAAATCTCCTTGAGATTTTGGTTTACAAACGTTTTCCAAGCTTAAATAAAAAAATTTCCTTGTTTTTTATCCTTGTTTCACCAAAAATTTCTTTGAATATGATCTAATTTATCCAAAATTGTTTTTGGTAAAGCAAGAAATTACATTTGATATGAAGGGTAGGATTGTAAAATGGATTGGATAAGAAGTGCTCTACCTGCCTGAGAAAGAAGTTTGGATTTCCAGCCTCGAAGAGAATTATAGTATTTTTAAAAAAGGGATTCAAAATTCTTTTCTCTTTTATCAAAGAATAAAGGGGTACCAAGATTTTTTTTCATTTTTCGTTAATAATGGGATCTTTAGAATTTTAACAATTATTTTACTGTGTTTATCGTGGATCCTGGGACTGAGATAAATACCATATTTTTTTAAGATTAACCATTTGACACCTTATTTGCCCAAAAATATTAAGAATTTCAAGGATATTTTTTGTATCTCTTAAGTCAACTCTAGTGAAAAGAAAACAATCATCGGTAAAAAATAGATGAAAATATTTGTTGTATTTTTATTAATTTTTAATACCAGACAATTTGCGTTGCTTAATTACTTTCTTTAGAAGTCTAGAAAGAATTTTCATGCAGATTAGGAAAAGATAAGGCGAGATAGGGTTACCCTGCCTAATTCCTCTGGAAAATAGTGAATTTAAGACCAGGAGAGTCGTTAAGGAGAATCAAAATTGAGGGGGTAGAGACGCATTGCATTATAAAACGTACCCAAAATTGGTTAAAACCAATTCAAGTAAAGCATTTTCTAAAATTTCCACTCCAAATAATCAAAAGATTTAAAAGGGTCTAATAACTAAAGTTCATAATTCTTTTATTGGTTTTGAGGTTTTCGTAGAGTGAATAAGTTCACGGCCGATTATAATGTTATCGGTGATTTATCTACCTGAAAGAAAGACGGATTGATTTAGAGATATAAATATTAGGAAAGGTTTTAATCTATTAGCTAATATTTTATAAATACCATTTTAAGCTAATAGGTATAAAATCCGTCGGAGTTTGAGGAGTACCCTAAGGATTCATGTTTTATAAAGTATTCCAAATTTCCTCTTGCTTTGAGATTTGAATAATTGTATCATTTTCAGCTTGTGTTATACATGGTTTGATAAATTCAGAAATGTTAATATTATTACCAGAAAATTCAGAAGTACCAATATTAGAGAAAGAAGGGAATTAATTTTATCTCTCATGAAGCCAGAGTCTCGAAGGGTCTCTAAGAGAATCTATTGAGTTAACTCTTTTTCAATTTGAAGTTGTGGCATGAAAATATTATGTATTTTGGTCAAATTCCCTAAAACATTTATCCTGGATAATTGACGGTAGTAATTATCTGTTTTATTTTATACCATTTATCTAATTCATCTCGAATCTCCTTTAATTTTTTTTTATCCAAAACACGTTTTGGGGTTATGCATTTTATGCAAATATCTATGTGCTTAACAGCTTAACCCCGCACGAGCTCTTCGTACTTGTTGATAACGTGCAACAATTTCTCGCTTTCTTGCTATTTAAACCGTTAGTACCATATAACGAAATAAAACATAAAATTATTACTAAATAAATGCAATTCTCACATTTCTCATACTTACCAAAAAATACAATTTAACGTAAGTATTCTGCTAACATATAAACCTTACTTGGTATAAGGTTCAATTTAATTGCATAAATTGAAACTATATCATGTTATGATGTCGTTGTTTTCCTCAAATTCATCAGAAAAAATAAACTATAATAACACTTAACCGCGCACGAGCTTTTCGGCTGTTAACGTGTTGTATTTTTTACATCAAATATCCATGTAGTTAACCATTTGTATTACCAATTAACGTTACAGGAATATACATCGGTGTGCATAGTATACTGAAGAAAGAAGTATGAGGAGAAAATGAGTTTTTTTTTTATTTCCCTTTAACATTTTCTTGTCTTCCAAACAGAGAAATACCAAAACTATATATATATATACAATAATTGTATTCAACCAACTTTAAATCCCACAGTCAATCAATTGCTTCTAAAAGACACAGAACCCAAATCACTTCCAAGCACTCATTCTTCTCTGAAATAAACAATCTTATACGCTTTCTACTGAACTTGTTGTTTCTAAGAAGTTGTTGATCTTCAAACCTCAAAAATAAACAAAGCGATATATAAGTCGAAGTCTTTAATATCAACATTGTGGGATCTAGAGTCTGATTAATTTATGAGATGTAAATTTGAAGTAAAAAAATTAAAAAAGTCAAAACCATTGTGAGATTGACGGTAGGATACTATAAGGTGGCTAAAAGAATTATAGGCATATGTCACTGTGGTATAGTGGTGAATTCGTCGGGTGATGATACCAGTGATCTGAGTCTGAAACTCGTCCGCATCGGGGTGTGGGATTTTTCTTTCTTTCTTTTTCTAACTACCCAGGCTTGTAGGTAGTAAACCTCCTTGAGGTTTAAACTTTCGTACAACCTTTGGAATTTAACCCAATTTTTAAGGTGCAATAACGTATTGAGTTACGTAACAAAAGAGTGTGCACGTAACAAAACAATTTGATTGGTCTTCAAAACAAACGATTATCTCAATCTTATTAAATCAGATATTATTTTATTTTTATTTAATTCAAAACGAAGAAAGGAAATATTATCAAATCTATATGAAGTTTTCAGAAAAGGAAATGGAGTAATCAGTATTAGGGGAAGGATACATAATTAACCAGTCGTGGCGTGTATTACATCTCATTTATCCTTCTTCCATGGTGTTTGTGAGGAAAATCGATCTGAAGGATATTTTAGGAAAGTCGGTGAACAAAGGCTTCAGACGTCAATCATTAAAATATTTGTGTTGTACAAGTACTTTTAGATTCAAGAGATTAATCTATACAAGGCATCGACTAAACCAAGCTATGGTCGTTCCAGTCTTGCTTCAGTCACAAAATTAGAAAGGAGAAAGGTTGGTTTTCAGGGAGGAAGTGAGAGGAGTATGATGTCTATGAGTGACTAACTATGGTGATAATGTTCGAGTTTCAATAAACTCAAAATTTTTATGTCCCGGTGTTGTTGTTTTTCTGGGTTGAAAACTTCTATATTCCGAGAAACTTATCTCTGTTCAATTGATGAACTTTTCATTTTATACCATAGCTATTGTAACCACCCGACTCTTTGATTTGGAAGAAATTATCGATGGTTGAGCAGTGTTGTAGTGGAGAAGTTGGAAAAGGTGTTGCAACCGCTCTCCACTTCGACTGAGGTTGAATGATTAGTTTCTCAACCTCCCACTCTTCTAATCTACTGCATCTCGATATTTCCAGAAACTTCTCTTAAGTGGGAAACTGCTGCACCACATGTCATAGACCGTCAGACCAATACCCTAATGTTATCCCCCCTTTTGTGACAGTTGATGTCTTATGTAATGTAGTGTTGAATAACACTAAAGACTAAGTCGAGTCACCTGCTTGAATAAGTATATTAACTGCAGACTTATTTTATATTTGACTTGCTAATGGGTCTAACAAAATAAATATTGTCGTGACTTTCTTGACTAGCTAAGGAGTCAAGTCGGACTGAAATAGAATGAATATGTCATGCTCGACTAACTTCTGAGTCTTCCAGGTTAGAATGACATTAATATGAATATTATTTGTATATGAGGGTTAGTGTGGCTATTTGTGTCAACCTTGCATTGACATGTTTTTTTTATGAAAATTTATGTGTATGCTGACGAATATGAAATATTATGTTTTAAAACCCTATCCATAAATATGAGTGATGGAGTCCTAGTTTAGTTAGGATTTTAATAAAACCTAGTAAATATTCACGTGAGCATATAGGGGAGTTTGTGTCAATTTGATAAAAAGATTGGAAATGGTCACTATTAAAAAACCAAAGATGTCCTTTCCTTTTATTCTAATTATTATAGCTCCTTATGTATCATATTTTTCAGGGGTATAATTGGTCAGCAAACTAGAATATAACATATCTAAAAACCCGTGCCTTGGAATTTTAATAATTTTATCTCGTTGGAAAGATTTTAGAAATATCTGCAGAATGAGTACAAACAACAATATCAAATTTAGAGTTTTTACAAAAAAATTCGGAGGTGTTATATCCTTTTAGGCAGAATTTTCTAAAATTGAATGGATATCCATTAAGCAAACCACAAAGGACCCGTAACACATTATTGTGGCCATATTTTATTTTATGAATCAACTAATTTTTCATTGCAACTAATAAAACGATGTACTCCCTCCATTTCAAGAAAATTTATACTTTCACTTTATGCACAATTTTCAAAAATTGTGCCTAAAGTCATTATGCAAATTACCACCAAAGGATGCATAACACATTATGCCGCCATATGGACAAGTCATATCCTTAACACCCTTTTATTACTCAGTTTCGGAGTCGGTGGGTCTTCCACCGTCAGAAACTTCTACACAGTCTTACTATAAACTGCTTATGAATAGTCATCCAACTTCTTCTGAGTTTAGTTATTTTCCTTGGATGAAATTATAGTCATTTTCATATATTCTGCCAAAGATCTTAATCTTTATTTGAGAGGTATTGAATAATGGATTAGCAATTAAGACGAATTTATCTAGATTTATGCCTACCATTCCTACAACATGTTCACTATGTGGGGAAGATGAAGAATCAATTCTCATTTACTTTTTCTTTGTGAAAAAGCAAGGCTAGTTTTTGATGTTGTAGGATTATTTTCTGTGATGGAGCTTCAAGAATTCAATGTGATGCATATTATTAGGATGTGGGTGGAAGATAATTCAACTCAAGAGTTTATCAAAAGAATGTGTGTGCTTTGGAATATATGGAAAACTAGGAATGATATAGTCTTCTCCCAAGGAATTTTTTGTATTAACCGCATTTTGATGAAAATTAATCAGGATTTCCAGTTGTGCATGGAGAATATCTCAGGAAATGATGCTAATCAAGATAGAATAGTGCAGAATTGGTCTCCGCCTGATCATCCGTTTGTTAAGATAAATGTAGACGCGACATTTATCCCAATAATGACGCAGCAGGTGCAGCGGCTCAGGATTATAATGGTAGATTCTCGGGTTGTGCTTCTAGCACATTCGAATGTATTTCTCCTCTTCTGGATGAAATGATAGCGTGCAGACTTGGTATGGACCTAGGTTTAAAGAATGACTTCCAAAATGTTATTATAGACGGGGATGTAGCAAATGTGACTGCGGATATTCTAGGTGAATCAAGAGATATTCCTTGGTCCATTCGTCCTGAGGTTCTGAAAATAAAAGATTTGATTCCCTTATTTGGTGTCATTAAATTTCAGTGTGTTCGCAAAAGTGCAAATCATCTGGCACATGAATTATGCCAACATGCTTTTCATGACAATGTAAATAATTGGTGGAATCCTAATTCTCCACCTCTTTGTATCTCTGCAAACCTCATTTTTGTGGTAGTTCAATAAATTCGGGTTCTTTTTGAGCCCTTTTACCCTTCAAAAAAAAATGATGCATGGGGATTCTTCAGAAGATAAGGTTCCATTCCCCATTCTCTGGTTTTGATGGATGCTCTGATGGAGTTCGAGGAAGAGGATACACCAAGGGTTCATTACTAACACATCTGCGTGATAAGCATTACCCCAATGAAGAGTGCAAAGCTGTCTGCCGCAGAAGAATCAACAACAACATCAAAGTTTACAAAAACAGGAAAGATGTACTGTGTCAATTGAAGATGTGGATTTGTAGAGACTGTATGTATTTACAGGTTTGGAGGAGTTCATGCAGGTTACATCAAGGAGACGTAACTAGAGGTCCATTCAATGGATTTAATGTTGAATTCTTGATTCGTAATATTCCCTTCCCTGTAGATGCATCCTCCAGCGACATCCAACTCCCACCATTCCTATAGCTGATCCCCAGCCATGTTTAATCTTGGAGTTAATGGATAATGTGCTTCGTCAACAAATCAAAACTGTGTCAATTATACCAGCTAAATGTAAACTTTTCTTTGCTAGAACCTTCAACTCGGCTATACAGAAGGTCATCCATAACCTAAGGATACCACATTATGGATTCAACTTTTGTTATTCCCTATTTGTGTGCTTCGTACCTACATCCCAAAGAGTAGCCAAGAGGAACAGTCAGATAATAGAAAAAAGCTACAGATAGCAACCATTAATTATGCCTTGTTGATGTGGTCTGAAAATCAACAGTGTATCAATTTGGTTCATCGAATTCTGAAGGAGCATAAAGCTTGGCAGGAGCAGCTGCTGAAGATCAAGAAGAAAAAACATGATAATCAAGAGGCCAAGAACTTGCGACTCTGTCGTAAGAAGATGATTATGGTATGTACACAGCAGCAATCCGTACACTAACATCCAGTGGGGTTTCTCCTGCTAACTCTGGTACATTGGAAAAACTACGACGTAAGCATCCGCAGGCTGCACCACCTGCAGTCCCTACTAAACCTCCCACCCAAGCTGCGCTTACATCCTCTAAGGAGTTGGTCTTGAGTAAAATCAATATCTTCCTTAAGGGAATATCATGCGAGAGAGATAGTCTACGTGCTCAGCACTTAATTGATGCGATAAGTGGCTCTGCAGCTGTTGTTTCAGACGAATTCATCACCTCCATCACAAGTATCATTAACATTTAGTTGGTCGGCTTATGCCCTTCGGAGCTGAGTGTTTTTATTTCTTCTGCGTCACTCACGCCACTAGTCAAATCAGGTGGGGGATTACGGCCTATTTCCGTAGGCACGGTATGGAGGCGTTTAGTGTTAAAAGTCGCAGCTGCTTATGTTGGTAAGGAGATGGAATCCTATTTGGGATACTATCAATTCGGTGTGGGTGTGGCTTGTGGTGGTGAGGTTATTCTCCACTCTGTCAATTGTATGTTGGAAGTTCAAGGATGCTCTAATACACGTACCATGCTGCTTGTCGACTTCTCGAACGCTTTCAACTTGGTGAACCGTACTTCTATGCTGAAGGAGATTATAAAGCAATGTCCTTCGATATCGTATTGGGTGGATTTTTGTTATTCAACTCCAGCAAAGATGTAATATATGGACAAAACTTTAGTTTCTGCGCAAGGAGTGCCACAAGGGGATCCTCTCGGTTCTCTCATGTTTTACTTAACACTCCATCCTCTCATACACAATATTGCTAAGCAGTGCCAGTTGGAACTCCAGGCCTGGTACTTGGATGACGGGACCTTGATTGGCGACACTCTCATGGTGGCTAAAGCCTTGGAGATAGTTCAACAACAAGGTCCGTCACTAGGTATACATCTCAATGTTGCCAACACGGATATTTATTGACCTACAGTCGACGATAGAGGCTTTTTGCTAGGTATTTTTCCAGATGACATTAGCAGACCCTCATATGACGTAAAATTGTTAGGTGGGCCAGTGAGTATGAATGACCAGTTCTGTAGAGAGTTCGTGGCTAAAAGAGTTCAGAAAACTACAAGTTTAATGGATGCTACCAAGAAGCTTAAATACCCACAATGTGAGATCCTTCTTATGCGCAATTGCACGGGGGTTTCTAGGCTTTATTTCTCTATGTGTACGGCCAAGCCAGCTGATAGACGCATTTATGTGTCTAGTATAAATTAATTGTATACATTGTTAGTGCTCGAATTTGTACTTATTTGGTTATTTTATTTATTTGTAGGTGTTTTTGGAAAAATAAGGCTTTGCGGCGAAATTGGCTAAAAATGTGGCATTTGGACCTCCGTTGATAGTGTACCGGAAGCTCCCCAGAAGTGTACCGGAAGTACCCCATAAATACCCCGGAGGAACCCCAAAGAAGTGCGGAAAACATCCCGGAAGAATTGCGAAAGGCACCACTAAGTTAGATAAGGGGCACCCCATTTCAGGGCATGTGCTAAAGGGACTCTCGAACTGGATAAGGGGAGGTCATCTACATAGTTTCAAACTAAAAAAATGGCGGGAAAATGCATGCAAGAACTGGCAGATTTTGTGTTCGATCTTGGAGCTGTTTTAGAGCGATTCAATGGGTGTATTTGGTATGTATGGACTCTACAAGAAATAAGGGGCCTGTTTAAATCGTCTAGACCAAGCCAATTGGGCTGGATAAGTCGGAAAAATCACACGAAGTCCAAACAGGGACACGTACTTTCTATTGAAGTTTCAAAGATTTTTTGAGAGAGTTTTGGGCGAGTCTCACGCTGGATAGACTCTCTATAGTATTATTCAAGTCCTGGGAGAGTCTTGGGGAAAGTTTATAGCTAACAAACGCGTACAAAGCAACAGAAAAGGGATTATTCTCTCAACTGCTCGAGAAGAAAAAAAGAGAAATACTCTCGGATTTGCACGAGAATTTTGGTTCTGTTGGATATATAAAGCATTGCTTCGATTCTTAGAGGGGTTAGAAAAGTTTAGAGACAAATAGGAGAGAGTTCAGATCCGAAACGAGGAAGATACCATTGATTGTTGCTGTTGCTGCTGCTGTTCAAGGAGGAAGAAGAAGAGGAAGAACAGACCTGCTAAGGCAGTCGTTCTTCATCAGTCTTAAAACCAGAACACGCTGTGTCGCTGTTTACAGCATACGGCTTGTATCGTTCTTTCCAGCAGTTTAACCCTGTGTCGCTATTTACAACACTTTAGTTCTATCGTTTCTTCTCAGCACTTGCACCATTTGTAACAGTGACGCTGTAACACTTCTACAACATTGCTAATTCCTATTTCATCATATAATCATCAATAAAAACACCTATTTTAGCCATGAATTTATTCTGTGAGTGTGTTTTTGGAATGAGGAGCTAAACCCATTAGCCGAGACGACGGAGGAAGCCATTGTCACAAAATTTATTGGTATAATTCTAATTTTTACATTTATTTGCAATATTATTATTTGATTATTTGCACGAATTAAAATTGAATTAATATTTTTTATTGAGTAATTGTGAATTGACTTGATGAAGCATGCTGGGTTTTAGTAACTTTTGATGTTTTATACTTTTTAATTACAATTATTACTTCAAAAACTTATTTGAGGCAAATATTAGAATTGATTTTAAAGATAAAATTGCATAAGAACTATTTAGAGTTTACTATTAAAATGGTCATTGGTGGAATCCTAGTCTTGGTGTTTTTCTCTATAACTTTGAACAACTCTTTTTATTTTCCTGTTTAAATTTAAATCTAAAAACTGTTTTCTTCACAAGTCTGATACGAATCCGTTTTACCACTTCAACTACAATCACTATTTGAAATCCATCAAATTTTTGGCGCCGCCGACGCGGACCTGTGTTTAGTTAGCATTTTTTTTAGATTTTTTTTTTTTTTAATTTTTGTTCTTCTTTACGTTTTTGGTTTTTTTTTTGTTTCCTTGCAGATTTTTGAAGATTGGAGCGAAAGACAATTTTGCCAAAGCTTGTGGTATTTACTTAAAGTTTGGGAGCGAAAAGCAAAGCTAAAGGAGCGAAAGAAGAAGATTTTCTTTATTTTGTAAAAGAGAGAAAAAAAAGAGAGAGATTTTTATTTTTGTAATTTTTTTTTTTATTTTTTTTTGGACTTTGGACATTAATTTTGGGACATTTTATTTTTATTTTTAAACCCTACGGAAGGGTACCCTTAAATATAAACTGTTTGCAGGGAAGGACGACGATTACGATATCGTCTCGGCCCCTCGGGTTCGCACACGCATAGGAGTCGTGGCCCGAGTCGACTTCAACGGTTCTTCGCCCGTCTGGTACGGGAGGTAAAATCTAAACACCCGCGAATCTCCTGCAAGCGGGTTACTGACTCCTTAAGGTGATATATGTTGAGGACGAAAGGACTGTTTTTAATTCCTAGTAAAGGGCAAGGCCTGGCCTAAACAAGATAAGGGTTCGGATTTCATCACCGCTCCCTTCTTGCCCGCCTTAGGAAAACGAAACCTAAAGCGAACCTAAGCCTAAAATTTGGACTAGAAAGAGACCTATAGGGTATCGAGCTTAACAGGACAATCATTCGAAAAATATTGGTTACTCTTTTAAGCACACCTCGAAGTTCTTGACGGTTTTGCGAGTTGAATGCGTGACTGCGCCGCATTGGATCGGTGAGGTTTTGGGTATCAAAGCTCCACTGAGCTTCCCTCGCCTCGATTCAACTTACTTTAACTCGGATTGATTCCAGAGGGGTTTGCTTAAATTGTAACGAATTCCCTTTCGAAGGATTAGAAGCTGGTCTAGAAACAATCTAAGTGGAGCCATCATGCTTGTTGTTTGCTAGAAATCTTTAGGTTTGCTGTGGTAAAGTCGAGTCAGCCTGCTGTGTGATTGCTAGAACCTTCCTGTTAGGATTTTTATTTTTTTGAATTTTTTTAGTGTATGCCCGATTTTGTTAGGGCTTGGAAAAGAGATACTCTAGGTCGATTGATTAGCGAAAAACCTAGTAGTTCTTCTGATTTAAGCAGGGAGCTCGAAGATTCTTCTTTGAGAGCCCTGTTTTTGGAAACTTCAGTTTTGAGAATCTTCTTTGTGAGGTAGTACCCCTAGTACTTCTGTGCCACGATGGCAACTTTGAAAGATTACATGTTCCCAACTAGGACCAACCGAGCTTCATGCATTAAATTGCCAGCCACTACGGCTAATTTTGAGATAAAACCTAGTATTCTTCAGATGATCCCTATATTCTTAGGAAAGATGATGAGAACCCTTATTTTCATATTAGGGACTTTGAGGAAATCTGTGGGACAATTAGATAAAGACCTTACTGATGAAGTCTTGAAACTTAAATGTTTCCCTTTTCTTGAGAGATAAAGCCAAGACCTGGCTTAACAACCTACTCTGAATCCATAGAAACATGGCAGGAACTTATCGCTGCCTTCTATATGAAATTCTACCCTAAGCATAAACTGCAGCTGTTAGGCAGAAATTATGCTAGTGTGCAACAAGAGGGAGAGTCTCTTTATAGGTTTAGAGCGATTCAATGATCTCCTATCTCAGTGTCCTCACCATGGATTTGATAATATGAAACTTGTACAGATTATTTATTACGGTTTAGACTATTCGACCAAAGCCATGGTTGAGTCTATGTGCGCTGGTGAGTTCACTAGTAAAAATGCTGATGATGCTTTTACCTTCTTAGGAGCTATCGCTGAAAAATCCCAACAGTGGGAATCTTGTGTTGAACCCCCTAAAAGACTCTTGGTCAATAGAAGTAGCACCAATATGGTAGATACGAGTTTTGCGTCAGATGCTAAGTTTGCTTCTTTGTCCAGAAGGTTAGAAGCTTTGGAAATGGGTCAGTCTAAAAATAGGTCCCTTGTTGAACCTAATAGAGCCTCTCAAGTCTCTACTTGTGGAATAGAGCCCGATAATTCATTATGGGAAGGTCAGGTTAGTGAAGAACAAGCCCATGCTGTCTATAACAATGCTAGGTTTGAGAACCGTCAGAAGTTTGATCCATACTCAGAAACCTACAACCCTGGTTGGAGAAACCATCCTAATTTCTCTTGGTCTAAGGGTCAGAGTCAAGGCCAGTCTAGCAATTCTCAGCCTCCCCCAGGTTTTGGTTTTAAGAACTCTTCAGGTCAAACCCAGTTTCAGAACACTTCCGATAAAAAGATCTCTACCTTAGAGGAAGCTATCACTATGTTAGTAAGTAACCATGATATGTTATCAAAGAACCACATGAGTTTTCAACAAGAAACTAGGCAGGAATTGAAGAATACTTCCCAGAGTCTTTCCAAGTTAGAACTTCAAGTAGGACAAATAGCTAAGTTTATAAGTGAGAGAGAGGATGGAAGGTTCCCTAGTCATACTGATCCTAACCCTAGAGGAGAGAAATCGTACAATCATGTGAATGCTGTCACAACCCTAAGAAGTGGAAAGAAAGTTGACAACAAGGTTGCCATGCCTGATAGTGAACATGCTGTAGTTCACCCTGCTGAGCCATAAAATGAGGAGACTGATAGAGTCTCCAAAGAGACCAATGAGGGTCCTGTTAAGCCCGGCTTTGTTCCCAGAGCCCCGTTTCCCCAGCTGCTAGTTCCGACTAAGAGGAAGTCCAACTTTAATGATATATTGGAGGTTTTTAAGCAGGTTAATATCAACCTTCCATTATTAGATGCAATTAGGCAGATTCCCTCTTATGCCAAGTTCCTTAAGGACTTGTATACGCGAAAGCGTAAGCTCAGTGTCTAGAAGAAAGCCTTCATAGCTAGTCATGTGAGTTCTATTATTCAGAATACCACTACTCCTAAGTATAAAGACCCAGGGTCCCCTACCATTGCTTGTACAATAGGTAATTACCGTGTTGAGAAAGCGTTGCTTGACTTAGGAGCCAGTGTGAACTTACTTCCATACCATGTGTACCTCAAGCTAGGACTTGGTGAGATGAAACCTACCCAGATAACACTTCAGTTAGCTGATAGGTCCGTTAAAGTTCCTCGTGGTGTGATAGAGGATGTTCTCATAGATGTTGACAAGTTTATTTATCCAGTGGATTTTATTATCCTAGATACCCAACCTGTCCCAGACCCAGAGAACCAAATACCAGTGATTTTAGGTCGCCCGTTTTTAGCCACGTCTAATGCGATCATAAACTGTCGAAATGGTATTATGAATCTATCTTTTGGTAATATGACTATTGAGTTGAATATTTTTAATGTCAATAAGCTACATTCTGAGCTAGATGACACGTGCATTGAAGAGGTCAACATGATAGGAACCTTAGTTCCGAAGTCTGTACCAAACACCGAATCGGAAGATCCATTAGAGAGTTGTCTAGCCCGTGTTATCATGGATTTTGACGATGATAGCAACATTGAACAAGTAAATGCTTTGTTGGATTCTATTCCTATGTTAGATACCGATAGATGGAAATCTAGGTTTGAACCATTACTAGCTACCGAATCTACCTTAAGCCCTTATTTCGAAGAGCCTAAAGATCCTTCTAAGTTGGACCCCAATTATGCATTTGTAGGCCCATCTGAGATTTTGCCTATAACTTCCAATTTGGATAGTGATCATGAGATTAGGCCAGTAACTGTGCTTCAAAACAATAAGGAAACTCTAGGTATGACCATAGAGGATATGAAACATATAAGTCCTATAGCTAGTATACCTCAAAAGAATTTAGAGGATGAACCACCTGATTATAACTCAGAGAAAGCAATTGACCTTTTTCAGGAACCGGATGGTCTAGAAATTAGGAATATTGTGACTAGTTTATTTAGAGACACCCAAAACTCTAAGTTTGGGGGTAGTGAACTAGAAGAAGCTCTAGAGTATTTTAAATACTCTCCGGATCCGGAAATTCAAGCCATAGTTAAAGGTCTTACGGAGAATAGTGATTACCCTAAATTTGGGGGTAGAGATTGTCAATTATCCCCAGTAGAAGTCCCTAACTTGGGACTCAAGCCTAGTGCATCTGAGGTATCGCTTGAGTCTATTCAGACTCCACAACCTGATCCGCCTGATACTGTCCAGGAGAAAATCCATATGTTAGAGACCCGTTTTTCGGATGAATCTGTTTGCCGAGACACTCATATGAAGCCCAAGTGGGCACCTCAGATAAATCCAGTTGTCTTGCGAGAAACTTTAGATCAGGTTGTGCTCTATCTGCTCATTTTTCTGATATTAAGCATTTGTCTCCTATTCGTGGCAGTTCTATTTGGTCTTATGGACCCACAATTGTTTCGACTATTGGTATACGACTTTGGAAGGTGACAATTCTTTTAGAGGTATTTGATGTCTATCTAATGACTATAAATTTAGCATTTACTGGGAGGCTCCCATGTTCATGTGATACGGTTATATCCTTCCTTATTTCTTTTCCCCCCAGTGGTAATAGTTTCTCCTTGTTCATGCTTTTAATTTCATCTTTAGAACATTGAGGACAATGTTAGATTTAAGTTTGGGGGTATGGGAGAAACTTTTGTGTTGCACTTTTGAAACTTCTAGCGTCACATGGTATCCGGTTAGCTAAGTTTACATATTGTTTCTCACCGAAAAGATAGAAATTGGAATGCTAGAGATAACAACCTATTGAGACATTAGAGAAAAAGACATTGAGATCCTTGAAATTCAGGAGAGAACTTGTTCCTTTTAGAGGGTTACCGTGATGGACCTAACCATACATGATGGAAAGGCAAGTAGGTCAGAAGGAAATGCCAGAAAGATAAAGCAACCTCACAATGTAGTCTTAGTTACTAGATTACAACTCTCTCTCAGTAGAAACTTATCATCATCAACAAGCGGAGCGACATCAAAATCTATGAAGAAAGTGAAGACGTTTTAAGGTTTAGAAGCAACAATAGAAAAGAATAATTCAAAAATCAAAGTTGAAGACTTAGTTATAAGAAGTTACAAGAGCAAATGATATAAGTTGTTAGAATCCATGATACCAAGACATCACAAGTTGCGAAGAGCCAAGTTTTGAAAGTCCTTCTCTCATGGCCATGTAAATTTTTGTCTTGTAATTTTTTCTATTTAAAAAAGAAAGAAGAAAAAAAAAGAAGAAAAAAAAAAATATGAAGCATCATTACGTTCTTTTTGTTCAATAAGGCCATAGGGAAGAAGAAATTTATAAGTCAAGCAAGAAATCGAAGAGAAGAGTTAATTGTCAAGGTTCTATGAGGTTCGATAGTTTATCATCAACAGTTGAAGACCGAAGAAGGCGTTGTTTCTACTGGGCACTGTGAGAGAGTCGAAGAAAGATGCATTTTGGTTGCTTTGTTAGTCTGCTTTCAATCTGGCACAAGATCTTTCTAGCACTGGTTTAATGGCAGGTCCGGAAAGGTGTCTAGAAATGATGCGATGGAAAACGGGCCTACAGTAATACCGCAAGTGCACGGTCGTCGGTTGTAGCTCGTGCAAGTACGGGTCGATCCACAGAGATCGGGTGTGTTTCGGAAATGTGTCTTAGCTAATTGGGTTCCTAAATTTGCTTTGGGCTTAGAAGCCCTTTTGGAAGTGTTGGGCTTAATGGGTTTGGTTTTTAACAATGAAAGGAACTGAGCTTGGGCTCGGTTGGTCTTTGAAATGCAAATTGGGCTTTGGCCTTTGAGGTAGACTGAGCCTTGGACTCAATTGGTTTGGTCTTGGGCTTTTGAGTTTAGGCTTATGGAATAAGCCCACAGGTTGGTTGAACTGGGCTTTGAATTTTTTATGAGCTGGGCTTCAACTTTTAGTCCAAACCTGGGCTTGTAACTGTGGATTGGGCCTTAATCTTTTTGGAATGAGCTGAGCTTTTAGCTCAGTTGGGTTGGCCTTGGAAGGCTGCAGGAAGCAGAAACAACACAAATGCTGCACAGCAGAAGGGCAGCAGCAGAGTTGCAGCATGAGAGTGGAGCTGCAGCAGGAGAAGTGAAGTGGCAGCACCAGGTAGCAGCTTGGCAGTGGGAAGAGAACAATGCAGCAAAGGAGCTGCATCAGACAACAGCAACAGCAGAAAGGGAAGGCAACAGCAGCTGCAGCAGAAGCAGGAGCTGCACTGCAAGGCCAACAGCAACAGCAGAAAGGGGCAGTGCACAACAGCAGCAGCAGCAGGGAGCAGCTGCAGCTTTGGCAGCAACAGCTGCAGAGGAAAGCAGCAGTGGTATGCAACAGCAGGCAACAGCAGCTGCAGCACAGGTGCAGCAGAAAAAGGCAATGTAGCAGAATGTACAAGTAGCAAGCAAAAGCAACAGAAAACTAACACAATATGAACCAAGGCCTAAGGCCAAGGGCAGGAGTGATAAAGAAACTGAAATGAAGCAAACATAGAAAAGAAATTGTGGAGGGGAAGTGCAGGGGATGAATGAGAGTTTCCTTTACCTAGCCAGTTCACCTTGGTTACATCCCTGTCATGTGGTTAGTCAACTACCTAAAGTCCTTGGATAACCCCTAGCATTGTCTATCTGATTAAAGCATAGGCAATCACAGGTCATTTAAGGTCTAGGTCTCTAACTAATATGGCTTTGTGAATCCCTTAGATTATGACTAACTCCTAGCATTAATGGTCTGTTTAAAGCACCACTAATCACAAGCCAGTGAACCTTTGGAATGTTACTAACCTAAATGTTTTAAGCTCAACAGGGTCTAACCCAAATGGCTAACCAACAAAGTGCAGTTGACTTCTCACCCTAGTGGTGAAACAGAACTTAACAAACATGATGAATCATATAGACATTAGCATACACAAGAACATGAACATAACAGTGAACATAAACATCAACAATGAACACAAACAATGAGCAGAATTGAAATTAAACAAGACATGAAATTGAAAAGTAAAATTACTGAAATTGATCTGCAACATGAAAATTGACAGTTAACAGAACTTTGAGAGCTCTGGATGTTGGCTACTCCAAACATAACTTTCTAACACAACCCATCAACCTAATTTATACACAATATCTTTTTCCCCCAAAACAGTGAACTAGGGTTTGGTAAAAATTGAAATTGGGTGTTACCTAATCACTGATAGCACTCAATAGCTTCGACCCATTCTTCTCCTCAGTCTCCTGCTCCAATCCCATGCTTCAATTACGTATTTCTAACTCGTCCTATTTTATTGATTTCTTCCCTAGGTTTTTAGAGAGAAATTAGGGGAGAAATCTATACAATAGGAGGCTAGAACAAAGGGGGTAATGATGGTGGAGGATAGGTGTGATGATGGTGGAGGTGTGGTGGTGAAGCGGCAGTGGCAGAGGTGGTGTTCTGGTGGTGGTGTACGGTGGTTCTGCTGTGGAGAAGATGGTGGAGAGGGTATGGCTCGATGGTTTGGGAGAGAAGGGGGGTGTGTCTGGTTAGGTGGGTGGTGCTCGGTCACTAGGGTGTAAGGCAGGTGTATCTAGTTTTGATGTTCTGTGACTCTGAGCTGCGAGATGCGAAGATGGTTGGTAGATCGGACGGTGATGCGGAGGCAAGCGATGAGCGACCGTTGGATTATATGATACAACAAAATCAACGATGCCAGATGGAGTTAGGTACTGTAGTGTTAGGCGGAGATATCAAACTTTGATGCACAGCAAGGGAGCGACCGTTGGATTCAACTACCATCTAATCTGAAGGCTTGGAATTTCAGCGCTGTGGTGCTTGGCAGAGACATCAGATTTTGATGCTCAGCAAGGAGCGACCGTCGGATGCTTCTGAGAAATGATCTGATGGCTGAGAACGGAGGCGCTTTTGTGTGTAGAAAATGAGGTTGTGCGCACCATTCTTCGCGGCTTCCTTGCGTAATTTCTCCCGGCTTTTCACTACTTTTCTGCTCTTTTCGCTCCGCGACTCATCCGAACTTTATTTACTACCTAAAAATGCAAAATTAATTAATAAAAATATTTATTCTTGAAAACAATGAAAATACAGAATATGGGATAAAATGTAGAATTAATGCATAAAAGATGAGTTAAAATGCCAACAAAAAGGGATAAATATATACAATATTTGGCACTCATCATTTAACTCATCACACGTAATTAGTCCAGCTGTATAGCAGATGTCCCTCTCATTTTTATCTCTCTCCTAATCTTATCCAGCTGTAAAGCAGCGGACGCATCTTACAATGTTTATCTAGCTGTATAGCGAATATCTCTTTATCTAGCAGTCATGCAGATGTGTCTCCCCTTTTCTTCAGTCAGCTTTAGAGCTGACACCTTTAATTTCTCTGGCATTCTACTTACTTGGAGATAGGTTGAGAATATGTATGTCCTCATAGCTCTTTGGATACTTGTGACCAATTAGGAGTACAGGTTTTGTGGGTATATCTCTGGTAAGCCCTCCCGAGACTATAACTCGGCCACTAGGGCCACCTAGGGGTTTAAAGGCTTATTGCATACGCTAAATGAAATCGACGATGCCTGCGACAGTGAGTTAGGATTTTATTTTGTAGTTTTGATTTGCTCGGGACTAGCAAATAATAAGTTTGGGGGTATTTGATAGACGCATTTATGTGTCTAGTATATATTAATTGTATACATTGTTAGTGCTCGAATTTGTACTTATTTGGTTATTTTATTTATTTGTAGGTGTTTTTGGAAAAATAAGGCTTTGCGGCGAAATTGGCTAAAAATGTGGCATTTGGACCTCCGTTGATAGTGTACCGGAAGCGCCCCAGAAGTGTACCGGAAGTACCCCATAAATACCCCGGAGGAACCCCAAAGAAGTGCGGAAAACATCCCGGAAGAATTGCGAAAGGCACCACTAAGTTGGATAAGGGGCACCCCATTTCAGGGCATGTGCTAAAGGGACTCTCGAACTGGATAAGGGGAGGTCATCTTCATAGTTTCAAACTAAAAAAATGGCGGGAAAATGCATGCAAGAACTGGCAGATTTTGTGTTCGATCTTGGAGCTGTTTTAGAGCGATTCAATGGGTGTATTTGGTATGTATGGACTCTACAAGACATAAGGGGCCTGTTTAAATCGTCTAGACCAAGCCAATTGGGCTGGATAAGTCGGAAAAATCACACGAAGTCCAAACAGGGACACGTACTTTCTGTTGAAGTTTCAAAGATTTTTTGAGAGAGTTTTGGGCGAGTCTCACGCTGGATAGACTCTCTATAGTATTATTCAAGTCCTGGGAGAGTCTTGGGGAAAGTTTATAGCTAACAAACGCGTACAAAGCAACAGAAAAGAGATTATTCTCTCAACTGCTCGAGAAGAAAAAAAGAGAAATACTCTCGGATTTGCACGAGAATTTTGGTTCTGTTGGCTATATAAAGCATTGCTTCGAGTCTTAGAGGGGTTAGAAAAGTTTAGAGACAAATAGGAGAGAGTTCAGAGCCGAAACGAGGAAGATACCATTGATTGTTGCTGCTGCTGCTGCTGCTGCTGTTCAAGGAGGAAGAAGAAGAGGAAGAACAGACCTGTTAAGGCAGTCGTTCTTCATCAGTCTTAAAACCAGAACACGCTGTCTCGCTGTTTACATCACACGTCTTGTATCGTTCTTTCCAGCAGTTTACACCCTGTGTCGCTATTTACATCACTTTAGTTCTATCGTTTCTTCTCAGCACTTACACCATTTGTAACAGTGACGCTGTAACACTTCTACAGCGTTTCTAATTCCTATTTCATCATATAATCATCAATAAAAACACCTATTTTAGCCATGAATTTATCCTGTGAGTGTGTTTTTGGGATGAGGAGCTAAACCCATTAGCGGAGACGACGGAGGAAGCCATTGTCACAAAATTTATTTGTATAATTCTAATTTTTACATTTATTTGCAATATTATTATTTGATTATTTGCACGAATTAAAATTGAATTAATAGTTTTTATTGAGTAATTGTGAATTGACTTGATGAAGCATGCTGGGTTTTAGTAACTTTTGATGTTTTATACTTTTTAATTACAATTATTACTTCAAAAACTTATTTGAGGCAAATATTAGAATTGATTTTAAAGATAAAATTTCATAAGAACTATTTAGAGTTTACTATTAAAATGGTCATTGGTGGAATCCTAGTCTTGGTGTTTTTGTCTATAACTTTGAACAACTCTTTTTATTTGCCTGTTTAAATTTAAATCTAAAAACTGTTTTCTTCACAAGTCTGATACAAATCCGTTTTACCACTTCAACTACAATCACTATTTGAAATCCATCACCAGCACATTTGAGTGAAGCTCAGCCTTTGTTTGATGAGGTTTTGATGACATATCTTCAATACCTGGTCACGGGAGATGGCCCAGGATTTGGTAAGCTTCAACAAAGGTTAGTTACCTAACTATTCATCATGGTGGTGCCGGTGTTTATATTATGTATGATACAATGCAATATGGAAATGTTGCGTCTAGCTTGCAAACTATTGGGCAACAGAATAATATCTTGCGTCACTCAGATGTGTCTGGTTTTAGTCCTAGTCTGGTGATGCTATAAGTGCTTAAAATCAAGTATGTGGTATTGCTGATTCACCACTTAGTATCCGTCATACCGCCTCCCAATCTATGCGTTCTCTGGGTTAGATACTTTGGTGCTGTGACGAAAGATTTACCCCTTAACTTTAATTTGTCTGCACGTGATGTTGCTCTGTGGCAGTGTAACAAGACTAAACATGCGCAAGGCTACTTGATGGCTGTTCCAGTTGACGGTATTAATCAGAAGATAGGCCCAAGACAATTCAGCGCGGTTATGAGTTATAGACTGGGTATATTAATTTTTGAGGATGGGAGTACTTGTCCTTGTTGTGGTAGAGACATGGATATTTTTGGAGATCACGCTCTACATTGTGTCAAGGAGGTTGGGCTTAAGTTTCGTCATGATCTCGTTCGTGACACGTTGGCTGACATGTGTTACCGTGCAGTTGTTCCATCCAGAAAGGAAGTCGACTTGGGTCTCCTCTCCAATAATGGCTTGGACTTAAGACCCGCGAACATTCTAGTTTTTAACTGGATTGATAGGCGTGATGTGTGCATGGACGTGACATGTGTCTCTCCCTTCACGGGTGATGGAGTATATGCTTTTACCCCAGGGCAGGCCCTTGCCAATGTTGTTGATCGCAAAAATTTTAAATATCTTGAGAAATGCACGGAACATGGGTTTGGTTTAGGAGTCTTTGCCTTCACTACTTTAGGTGAGGTCCTTGAAGACACTATCAAATTCCTAAAGAGGCTTCGTAATTATACGGCTACTAAAGTTGGAGATTTTATTTTTCATAGATTAGTGTCATCCAAAAAACGGTTGGGACTCAGCTTGTTGCTAGACTCCCTTCCAATTTCTTGTTAATTGATAATATATCAAACAGTATAAGCCTGCATAGGCATTAAAACCCTTTTATTACTCGGTTTCTGAGCCGGTGGGTTTTCCACCGTCAGAAACTTCTACACATAATAATAAAAGGGAATATTAATTATATGTCCCTACTTTTAACTCCCTACAAATATATCCTTATGCAACAATAAATATGTCTCTCCTTTTTTAATAACCTTATCCATTTAATATTAGATTATTTTAATACCCTCACCTATATAATATTTTTTTCTTTATTTCAAAATGGAACAAATTTCTTCCACTACCACTCCACCACCATTGCACCACCACCACCAGTCCGCCACCACCACCGGCGCCACCACTAGTCCACCGCCACCACCACCTCCGCCACAGCCACCATCACCGCCGCAACCACCACCTCCGCCGCCACCACCACCACCACCACCAACTCCGTCGCCACCACCACCACCCCTCCGCCTCCACCACCACCACCTCCGCCGCCACCACCACTGATGGATCAACAACATATGTTGATCCAATTTAGGGATCAACAACAGTAGTTGATCCACCCACCGCCGCCACCGCTGGTTCAGATACTTTTGTATCAACAAAAGTAGTTGATCCATTTTAGTTGGATCAACAGTAGAAGTTTATCCATTGCAGTTGGATCAACAATGGATGTTTATCCATGCTGATGGAAAAAATGCTACCATTTCATTAGCTGTAGTTTCAGATCCACCTCCGCCGCCACCACCAGCACCACCTCCGCCACCACTGGTTTAGGTATTTTGTATCAACAACAGTAGTTTATCCAGATAAAAAAAGGATCAACAACAAATATTGACTTAATTTAGGGATCAACAACAGAAATTGATCCAAATAAAAAAAGGATCAACAACATATGTTGATCCAATTTAGGGATCAACAACAGTAATTGATCCAAAATAAAAAAGGATCAATAGTATATGTTGATCCAAAAAAAAAGGATCAACAACTGTTCTTGATCCCCTAAATTGGATCAACAATGGAAGTTGATCCATGTAAATGAAGTCGACAACCAAAGTTTACAAAAAAATTTGACATAAGAACGAGTGAATTTGGCGTGAATCGAACACGCATCATCTGACATGGATGGAGTCAGTCATGCTACCATTGCACCACAAATTCAACATTTGGAGAATTTACATCTACAAAATGCAAAAATTTAAACTACAAGCATAATGATACAAATCCAAGGAAATAAGGTCAACAATAGTAGTTGATCCCATATTATATTGGATCAACACCTATTGTTGATCCATAAAGGATGGGATCAACACCAGGACTTGATCCATAAATGGGATCAACAACCATAGTTGATCCCATAAAAAAAATTAAAATACTGACATGAAGTGTTGTTGGTAAGATATTTCTCTTACCTATTTTATCGCACAATTCGCCAGCACTGCTTTCCGATACCATACAAACATAATATCAGGCCACGACACCAAAGTCCAGCTAGCCACCTGACATAATCCACATTAACCTCTGAACTCAGGTTCAACATTTGTTTACTGCCAACTGTTTCTCGATCAGGACCAAAATGCTTCACAAGTGCCAGGCACAGACGCAACCTGCTACCCCAATTCAATCTGTTGCTGCTTGTTGCTTCTTGTTACTTTATCACCAAATACCTCATTTAATCACCACCAGCTTCATTCTCGTCTCAACTTTACAATGCCACCACTGACTGCAATTCTCCATCTCAAACAGCTCTCATCCGAGATCCATACATCCATGAATCGATGGCAATAGTTCACTTCCCAGTTGTTGCCTCAGCTGCTGCCTCTTGAACTCTTCCATCTACCAGCAATAACAACTCCTCATTTTTGATCTCATGCGGCATTTTCTCGAGCATCAGACTCATAACCCTCCAGCAGAAACTCACAAAATCTGTGGATAGTGTTAATTGCTAAGACACCATACAAACCACCAGTGTTAGCACTGATTCTCGTTATCAAGGACTGCCCAACTTCCATGTCTTTTTGTTGCGAAAATAAACCCCATTCAACTTGTATCACCAGCTTCACTTCATCTCATCTGAAATCCCCATAGGTCTGTACTAAGAACCACAACTAACCATGGTGGAAACAACACTTTTCTTCAGCTGTTCTGCGACTCCAACAATCACCTAATACATCACCAGCTCGAACTCAAGACCACCCTAATTTCGGTTAACTTCAAAACCCCCAAATTCTGTTGCAAAATTAATCTGAGGTAGTCTTCCTTCTCGCCATCAAAACCCCATTGCTGCGATGTTTCAATCTCGCATATACAGTGTAAAATAATTAGCACCACCACATATTGAGCTTCTTCATAAGATGGATCCGAGTCTCGTCACCCTACAACACAACATCAAACCCGAAACAACCCCAACTTCAGTTTGTATTGCTACCTGTTCGACATACTAAGAACAATACAAATCAAGAGCCGATGCTTCTCTGA
Organism: Papaver somniferum; assembly: GCF_003573695.1. Taxonomy (NCBI): domain Eukaryota; kingdom Viridiplantae; phylum Streptophyta; class Magnoliopsida; order Ranunculales; family Papaveraceae; genus Papaver; species Papaver somniferum. Next base: position 199,635,333 of record NC_039366.1, on the reverse strand, counting down.
TTTCTTGATTGAATCAAGTCCATAACCTTCAATCAATCGAACCTCAAACACCACCAACAACACTATTTCTTTCATAATTTCTTTAGAAAATCAAAACCCCAAAATTGTATTTTTTACTGACACTGGAAATTGCAATACTAGTTATTCCCACTTCGAACATCAACCATAAAACGATTAATTATGAAATCCCCAAACTCCAGTCGGCTCAAACACCCATCAATTTCATCTTGTACTGCTGTAAATTCTTCAACGAATCTGTAAACCTCAGATTGACCTTTAGCCTTGTTGCAGAATAACTTTCACATTCAGAACCCTTGTAAACAACCTCAGATTGACCTTTAGCCTTGTTGCAGAATAACTTTCACATTCAGAACCCTTGTAAACAAATCCATCTTTCGATCTACAGCTCCATGCTCTTCCAAAATCAACCATTTGCTCAAACTGAAGACCTGTTGTCGCTGCAGTTGAAAGAGATCTTCAAATTTATTGCTTGTATAAGAAATTATAACACATTTCAAGTGTAGTTTAGGAAAGAAAATTCAAATGCTTCCCCTCTAATTTACAAATATAGTAGTATTAGAAAAAAAATCAATCAAATTCAAAACATCAAAATCATACAATAAAATCAACAATCTCTACAAACATCAAGAAATTAGTAAACCATGAAAAAAACAGATTACATACAAACATGCAGTCTTACTTGTTTGTAGATTATGAAAACAAATTGATCACTAAATCCATTCCGATGAAATTTGTGAATCAAAATCAGTAACCATAGGAGTAATGAAACAACAGATGCAAATTTAAAAAAATAAAATGAATCACATACACAACAAAAAATGAACAAAAGTAGTTGTTAGCATCATTAACATATAACGAAATCAAGCTAAAAGCTACTTACAAGAATTAATACCTGTAAAAAAATCTTAAGATGGATCAAGTCGAGATAGAAAACAAATCGAGCTGAATTAGAAAAATCAAAATAACTCTTTGAGACTGAATGGGATCCAAATCTCTATGTTTAACACCTAAACCAGAAGCAATAGCTTCATCTTGTGGCAAGTTGATTACAAAATTACAACCAACACCATTTTATCTAGAAACCCAATTTGATTATCCCCAATTCTTACCCTAGAATTTGGATCCCAAATAATACCAACCAACCACCACCACCACACATGCTACTGCACCATCACCACCATAATGAAAATCAAGTAAAAAAATAATAATTAATCAAGTCAATACAGATGAAAATACGGAATTGAAGAAGAAGATGATCAATTACCTGAAACAGTTACCGATCCAGAGAAGAATAACATCCAAAATTAGGGTTTATAAAAGGAATCAAGTTAACGTTTATTGATTGTTAATATTAGGTATTGAAGATTACTTCTTCGTTGGTTCATCACTAGATTTAAATTTTGTTGTTGCATCAGGTGAAAAAAAGATCTAAATCGATTGTTGAGGAGGTGGTAGTGGTGTTGTTTATGGTGGATTTGGTGGAAGCACATGAGGTGACACTGGAACTGATGGCAGAGCTGGAGATGGTGGCGGAATTAGAGATGGTGTTGGAGTGGAGGTGGTGGCGACGATGAAGATGGTTGCGGTGAGGTTTATTGATTTTTCTTTCTAGAAATGATGATGAAGAAGTATCGAGTACCAGATCTGGGAGGGTATATTTGGTAGTAATGATAAAATAAATTTCCCTTTTAAAATGTGAAGGATATAATTAAAGTTGATAAGGATAATACCGCCTCCCAATTTCCACTATCCATCATACAGCCTCCCAATCTGTGTTATCTGGGTTAGGTACTTTAGTGCTGTGATGAAAGAGTTACCCCTTACCTTTGATTTGTCTGCACGTGATGCTTCTCCGTGGCAATGTTACAGGACTAAACATGCGCAAGGCTACTTGCTGGCTGTTCCAGTTGACGGTCTTAATAAGAAGATAAGTCCAAGACAATTCAGCGTGGTTATGTGTTATAGACTGGGTATACTACTTTTTGAGGATGGGAGTACTTGTCCTTGTTCTGGTAGAGACATGGATATTTTTGGAGATCACGCTCTACATTGTGTCAAGGAGGTTGGGCTTAAGTTTCGTCATGATCTCGTTCGTGACTTGTTGGCTGACATGTGTTACCGTGCAGGTGTTCCATCCAGAAAGGAAGTCGACTTGGGTCTCCTCTCCAATAATGGCTTGGACTTAAGACCCGCGGAAATTTTAGTTTTTAACTGGATTGATAGGCGTGATGTGTGCATGGACGTGACATGTGTCTCTCCCTTTACGGGTAATGAAGTATATGCTTTTACCCCACGGCAGGCCCTTGCCAATGTTGTTGATCGCAAAAATGTTAAATATCTTGAGAAATGCACGAAATGTGGGCTTGGTTTAGGAGTCTTTACCTTCATTACTTTAGGTGAGGTCGGTGAAGACACTATCAAATTCCTAAAGAGACTTCGTAATTATACGGCTACTAATGATGCAAATGTCAAAGTTGAAGATTTTATTTTCCATAGACTAGTGTCATCCAAAAAACGGTTGGGACTCAGTTTGTTGCTAGACTCCCTTCCAATTTCTTGTTAATTGATAATATATCTAACAGTATAAGCCTGCATAGGCATTAAGAAAAGGGAAATGCTATTCTAAGTCCCACTCACCGCCCTACTCAGCGCCCAAAGGACATTTTTCTTCGCCTCACGTTTTAAAAACACTTTAAATAAGAAATTCTGCAAGACGAAACGAAACGAAACCTAACACTTTCAGAAAAAAGAAATTTTAGGGGAAAACCAAACCATCAAGAAGAATTAGGGTAAAAGCATGGAGATGAAGACTAAGGATTATTCCGAACACGATCTAGATCACGCTTTTGATCCTAATGATTCCGAGGTAAGCATAATATTAAAATTCATACTTGTCTTTTACATTTTCTTATCTCTTTCTTTTGATTTTATACCATTTTTTTTTTTTTTTTGGTTTTTATAGGATATCACTAGATGGGAAGTATTATTATTGAAATTAACACAATTTCAACCTGACGCCGAATCGAAGACCAATGCCATATTAGGTATATAACTTTTTTTTGATGGAGTTATACAAGCACGAACAGTCTCTCAACATTGAATTGAGTCAAACTGATAGTTTTTTACATTGTTTGATTTTGTATAATTACTATGATTTTGTAGCGGCTATATCCAAACTTGAGCAATCACTGGTTAAAGATCCATTTAACCCCAATACAGTATGGTGGTTGGGTAACGCGTATAAGGAGCGTGGATTAATGACTCCTTACTACAATGTAGCTGCAATTTATTTTGATAGAGCGATTGAATTTTATGAACTAGCATTAATGGAGGTATCAATTGTTTATCTTTATCAGTGCATAGTTTTAATGTTATTGCGAGTGTGCTTTGAGAAAATTGAGTTGTTGTGTGTTTTATTTTGTAGTAACCAGAGGATCAAATATATCTCAAGTCTTTGGAATCAACTGCTGAGGTAAAGACATGTTTAGCCCAACAGGCAGCAGGAGCAGAAAACTCTTCCACTTCATATGAAGAGGTATAACTTCAGTAACTTCAAGAACAAATAAGCCTCACTTGATATTGATTACGGATTCACCTTTTGAACTATAGCTAGAATGCCTATTTGTTGGATTGCATCTGTTTTCAATATTATTAGTGCAGCTTTCAGATATGCCCATGCATTCAGCTTGCTTAGATATCATTAAACATCACTCAATATGGGAAGTTAAGAATGGTCAATCTATAAGTGCACGTAATGATAACTGGATTCAAAATGCTTCTTCTCCTTTATGGATATCCTATCCTAACCCTGATCATAATGTTGATTTCTTTATAGACCAGCACAACATGAGCTGGAATTCCAGCCTCATTGAGTCTTTCTTTACTAGAAAAAATAGTCAAAAAATTATGAACATGCGAATCCCTGAAACAGGAAAGGACAGACTAGTCTGGCCTTGTAGTAATTCTGTAATTCTGTCAACAGCTCCCTTGTGCCAATTTACAACTCTATCCGGAATACTCATGTTTTACCTCAGATTCAAATCTTTAGAAGTGTTTTGAAAATATAATATCATTCGAGTGTTTACTAGTTAGATTTATTCCTAATCAGAACAAACTCTGCATGCAGCATGTGTAATGATATAACCTAGATGAATCTATTGAGCATATCATCTTACATTGTGGTTTTTCAACATCTGTTTGGTATATGGTTCAGCATGGTTCTTCAAGACTCCGGTAGCAATATCTCTATAAAAGATTGGATTACTAAATGGTTAACTAATGGCAGTAGCTCAGAACAAATAGGTACTCTTATTTTTACAACTGCTTGGTTTATATGGAAGGGGAGGTGTTCTAATATTTTTCAAGATAAACAAGTAAACTATGTATCTGTGGCCAGAAATGCTATTAGAATGCACTCTTGATTTTACAACCGTCTTATCTTCTGAGATTTCTCACTCTCATCAGACTATTAACGCAGAAAATGAAACTCAAGATCATCTTCCTTCTGATTGTTCCATTGTCTATTGTGATGCATCTTTTGACCCAACTACTAATAAATCTGGGATTGGTATTGTCATGAATGATATAACAGGAAACTACAAAGGTTGCAGAATAGTATCCGGACAAGTAAGAGAAGCAGAGGAAGTGGAAAGTCTTGCGTTTTTTGAAGCTGTGAGATGGATCAAAACTCAAGGCCTTTCAACTGTCTGCTTAAGAGGAGATGCAAAAAAAAGTAGTTTCTTCTTTGACCTTCTTTAAACTAATGACCAGATTAGCTGGTTTAATGAAACAGTTCTAGATGATTGTCTGTCGTTATTAGTCTTTGTCTTTCTTTAAAGTTGCTTTTATTGGTAGGGATCTTAATGGTGTAGCTGTTTAGTAGGAAGTTCAATGTCACAGGTGGATGGGTCAAGTCTGTACCCCCATTTCATACCGTAAACTCTTTTATTTTGGAATCTCCCAGTTATGCCCGTGCATTATTTTTTTAGTTTGAATTGTTCTTCATATAGAAATCATGCATGGGTTGTATTTTCAAGAAATCAGGTTTCTCTATCCTCGGGAATCAGGAAGAATGATTTGCAAGGCCGTCAGATTAATTGGTGTTAGAAATATATAATGTGACTCAGCCGGGGATCACCCTTTGGCCTTTTCCCTTTTTTTTTGTTTTTTTTGTTGTTGTATGGTTCGTTATACACCTATTTTTTTCCTTTTGTTTGGATTTTAACACTTGTCCTTATAAAGATGTCAACTTCGCCGATATATTAGCATCATCATGTTTACACCTTCATTGAATTTTTTATCCAATAAATAAGCTTCAAATATTTTACCGTCATTTGATAATGTATAAGTTACAAAAAAAATATTATTTCTTGTTTATGTCATCCAATGAAAATATTTTTAATATACGTTATAGGAAATAGATTTTTATTATAACTTTTTTTAATTGCATGGGTTTATATTGATAGTGATTACTGATAGTGATTATTGTTTGTTTTCCTTAAATTTGCATAGTATAAGTTTTCTAATTTCTTATAAAATCCCAAATACGGTGGATTGATAAAATATTTTATTTTATTATCTTGGCGCAATTTTATTTGGGAAATTTATTTTTAGATCAGATATATGGTCAAAGTATTGCCATTCGGATTATCATGGACGCTACAACTTGGAAGGTCGTTTCTTTCATCGGTCTTTATTTTTATCGTAAGTATAAGTAGAGGTGGAATTGTGACAAGTATCAATTGAATTGCTGGTGAGCAATAAACGAATGGGAATCTGACGACTAATATTATCGGTGAAACAATGAAAGTTTCCCATGAATGAAAATGCGGCAAGACTAACAATTGTTACAATTATGCATGTGAAACTTGCAAGGATCGTTTCCTTTTGGCCTTCCTTTGCAATAGGAAAAACTTATGATGATGGTTGAGAAATTGATTTGACACCATGTTATGCAGGTATCATCCTGGTCAACGACCTGGAAGTTGTGCCTATAGGTTAGACGGTGTGAGATCCCGTGTTTCTAGATCATGGATTGTCGAACATCAAATCCAACTCGTATGATGTTGCATGCATATTTCTGATTTTGGGTATTTATAAGTAAATCTAAAGTTATGGTGTGTTTGGATGCAGAAATTACATTTTATAGGGATTTATAATCGCATGGTATTTGGAACTCTGGGATTTAAACAAATTCCATGCGTGTTTGGTAACCAAATAAAAAATCCTGGAAATATGATAAATCCCCTATTTGAAAATCCCTGTCTTGTTTGGCATCTCATTTAAAATCCTAGGATTACGAGAAAATTCTAGTTTTGAATCCTTCGTGTTGTTTGGTTAATTTTTTCGTATAAAAAAATCAAAAACTGATGAAATAGAGACTAGAGCCGATCTCGATCTAAATGAAGCTTCAAACAGAAACTCCCTAGCTAGATGAAAGTAACATCTCAATCGTAGCTCATCATACAAAGAAGTTAAAAAAGATAAGTCATGATCATAGTATGACATAAAATTGCAAATTAGAGAACAAAATTTTAACCAAAACGAAAAGATAATTATGAGAAAATATTATCATCGAATAATCAAAATCTTAATCCATAAATTCAAGACAAAATAAATAATCAAAATCTTAATCCATAAGTTCAAAACAAAATAAATAGTAGCATAAGTGACTAAAGAATAAATGATGTACGACTTATTTTCTATCCAACCTTTTCGTCGTAACATTCCTAATAGAAAGAAGCTAATAAGAGATCAATTTGTCTTTGTAGATATCTTTATAGATGAAAGTAGCATCTCAACCACTAAAAATTGCTTGCCGGAACATTCAAATTCATCTGTAGCCATGTTTTCGATCATCAAAACTCAAAGCCAAGAAGTTTCTTGTTTCAATGTCCAGTAGCAACCAGTTGATTGCATCTAATCTGGTATAGGTATTCAAGTTAAGTTCTTCCAATGCCTTCTTGCATTCTTCCAATCATGATTTAACCATTTTATTTCTCTTATCCATAGCACTTGAAACACATCCAATTTATTTATGTAATCCATTTATTTCTTGGCCCAAAGTTGCAGCAATCGAACGCGTGCGCTGTTTATTAAGATATTCAAAATTGTTACCTGGTTGGCTTGACAAGAACGCATATTGCCTGGTTTAGCTATGTCCATTCCTCCTGCTGACATATATCGGCCAAAAATTATTCCTCTACCCATTCCTCCAGCAGATGTAGCTCCTCCTACTGGCGTATATGGACTTTTATCATGTCCGTCGTCATCAAAATCATCCAAGTTAAATGATGCATGGGTAAAGGTTCATTATCTTCAGTCAGCATTCTAGTGATAGTTTCCTTCATGCCCATAGAAGGTTCATCTCCCAATACTTCAACCATCTCATTATACAAGTCCACTAACTTGTTCTTCAAATGTTCCAAATTTGGTCTCACCTGCATTCAGTGAATAATTTATATGGACAGTCGATCAAACAAATAATTATATGCAAAATAAAAACTAGCAACAAAATTAATAACACTGGACCAATAGAGTAATACCAAATGGAAACAGATATGGTGGACACACCTGAACACACCATTATGAAATAGAGCATTTTATCTACGTTACTTACACAATGAATTTACATAGAGATGTGTCCCTAAACAAGGATTTCGTCTTCTCAGATTGACACAATGATTCAATACCAAGGCGATCAAAGTGTAACCGAACTACAATCGATAAGTCTTCACTATCACCATAAAAAGACTTCGGAAGAAGATGCAACCTCATTCATCCATGGTGGGAACAAACTCCTTCAACATATATATTTCTGCTAAGCAGATGAACACCCCTGGGATACACTTGGGGACTTGATCTTGCTGGAAAGATCAATTCATATCGATTTCAATAAATGTGATCCGCATAACAAGTCAATCTAACCTGATGTGATGCCATGAAACGTCATCGACGGAACCTCTCTACATCACAAACCTTGAACGGAACCTCTCTACATCACAAACCTTGCACGACTAAGGAACTTACTCTCCTCACCGATCACATCCAGAATCGATACTGCCGCTGCTATCTGGTGCAACAACATCGATTCCCTGACAAAGCCACTTTACAGTAAAGTTATATTGTTCAAGAGAATTTGGGTTGAACTCCCAGTACACCTTCTTCTTCACAAGGCTCAATCCACCAACTAATTCGTGAATGATCATTGAATGGAGGATCAAAGGCTACGTCGATTACCATGGTTTAGCTTTTCTGGTCTCTGGAGCAACTCCATCCATGGTCTCAGCATCAACAAGGATCTCTGGAGTGAAATCAATTGTGCTTTCAACATCGACAACGGTCTTAAGAGCAATATCCTCAACCGGCTTCATTAATTTTCCATTCACTACGAAATATTACTAGATGGATCATACTTCTCCCAGCACCAATGATTTATACCAAGATGGGTAGACGCGAAAACATGAGACTCTTCCCAAATATTTCATGGCAGAAAGGCACAAGCCAAAGTCTTCTACAAGATATTCTCATCACCTCTACAGATTTGATACAACACACTTCAGGTCATTGATGCAGAAAAAAGTACCAATGGTTTAGGATTAGGGAAATGCTTCCATAACGAAAGATGTTCTTCTATATCTCTTCTACAACATACCAAAAGGGTGCATCAATCGTACATACGAGCTGAGAGATATGGCCTCTACACTCAATATCCAAAGTTGATGGCGTGCAAGCAGAAATTTCTAGATGAGATTCATAACACTCATAGTCGCTCGACGACCACTTAGTAAGCTCATCTATCGATATTTTATTCTACCTTGCGCAAAGCAGCAACTTGGAGCAATTGATGAAGAATCTAAGAACGGGTCATATGTCGTTCTCTCTGTATGTACGTTCGCTTCAACTTATTCAAGATTCAGGATAAACAAGCTAAACTTTTCCTGAAGAAGAATCATGATGGTTAAGGCATATGGACGTTCGTACACTTTATTCAACAAGAGACAAGCAAAATTTCCAATATTCATAAAACCGAAATACTAGAATAATTTACACCTACAAAAAATCAAAATATGTTCAACTACTACAAGATTGGTAAAACTTAATTTTCAGAATCGTCATCATCTTCACGATCGGAACCTTCTTCAAGTTATTCTTCAGAATCATATTCAGAGTTTTCCTCAGAAATCTTTTCGAGATGATCTTCAGGATACTCATATGATGCATCTAAGTAGTCATCCTCCTCACATTCATCTTGGAAATCGATATCGGCCAATCATTCAGCCATTATACCAGGTGGATATGGCTCGACTCTACGTCCAACGGGTTCGTAAACGCGTTCAATGACCGTTGTCGTATGCATCAAAAATAATTACACTTTCTCACTCACAAAATGTATAATGAAGTACTAGGTAAGAAAGGATCGTTCCCACAGAGAGGTTATTGTTGTTTTTATGTTTTCAGATTCTTAAGTAACCAAGGGAGGTTTTTATGAAAGCAATAATAATTAAATAAAAACAAAGTCAAATAATAGAGAATAATCAAAAGTTCAGAATATTGGTCAAAGAATTCATCTTCAATCTTAAACAAATGCTTGCATATATGATTAGTATTACAATTTAATCTTTTTTTTATCAAAAGCCCTTGAGTACTAATAGAGCAAGATACTCCATCAAATTCATAAGTTCATCAACATCCACATTAGCGCTGCGGACGTGAATTCTACCTAAAGAATAACCTAACGCCTTGCACTAATTAATTTCAATTCCTATGAGCGTTAAGTTTTAGAAAAAGGAAAATCAATGCAATTGTCATACATTGCGCATAAAAATTCGGACAAAGGTTAAACACTACATATGATCACAAGAGTGTATCACTACAAACCGTAATCATATCATGCTACTCGTATTTAGGGTTATCGTTTGATGAAAACCCTAAAATAACAATGGATAAATATGTGAGTCCAATTAATTGGCCACTCAATTAAACAAACATATAAATCCTATCACAACACATCAATCATGTGATTATTAAAATAGTAGAAGTTTAAACGATAACCGAGAGAGAAATCTAATGCATAAATCAAACACAAATTGTAGATATAAGACTACATCCTTAACCAATAATTATAAAATTATCTACTCATAGCTATGGAGTTTATCAACATCAACATATTAATAACATTAATCAATAAAGAAAAAGAAAAATAAAAATAAACCAACGCAAACCCTAGAATATCCGACTCTCTCCAAGTAGAATAGAATATGTGTTATGTTATAAGAGTTGTAGAAGTCTTCTCTTTTATAGCTCTTCTTGTTTCCAAAATTAGGTCTAACAACTTGTTTGTTTGCAGCTGACTCAGCGTCTGGATCTGAGTCAACCCCTGACTCGGGCCGAGTCAGCAGCCAGACCGTTTGTTTTGCATTTTGAGTCAGATCTGACTCGACCTCTGACTCAGACATAACCCCTGACTCGGACCCATTTGAGTCAGGTAACAAAATACCCTTGACTCACGGGACCAAACCATTAACTCATGTTTTTTGAGTCAGATGAGTCAGATCTCACTCAAAACAAACATATCGAGTCAGATCCAGATGAGTCAGATGATTTCACTCAGATACAGATGACTCAGATCCAGACGACTCAGATGAGTAAGGACTAAACAAACATGATGTAAGTCTCCAAAAGCCCATACCAAAGTAGTCCACCAATCCCATGCGTGAGAAAAACCCATGTAAAAATTCTGTCCCAAAAACAACACCGGAAGTCCCAAAAAATTGGCCGGAAAGGTGGTCGGAAAACAGCTTCAGGTGACCAGCAAAGTCCACCAATCACCGGTCAAACTAGTAATATCATTGAGTCAACTCAGACAATCTGACTGAGTCAGTGCCGAGTCAACTGGTTTAATCAGTCATGAGTCAGTTAGCTGTTAGTCAGATAGATAATGTCTGAGTCAGATGCTAAATCGGGACTTGGTCCAAATCTGTCCAAGGCCATTGCACAGGTTGTACTGAATCTTGCACTATGATTGCGCAACACAGCTTGGGTTCGGCCATGATTACGCAACATCACTTCCATCATCTTCTTCTCAACACTTCCATCATTCAAACTGCAACATCACTTCAGCTTAGCCGTTCTCAGCTTCTACAACAGAAACCACCTGCAATTTGTAGCTCCATTCCACCAATACGAATTCCTTCATTCCTATCTCATCTGCAATATCATTTCAAACCTTTAATGCAATTCCCATACACACCGTCACATCTCAGTCATCAGCAGCACCAGTCTCTGTCAGTCCCAATCCATATCGTAATCTGCAATTCAACTCAAGCATTCTGAGATCATCAGTTTCAGATCTCAGTTTAAGTTTCCCTGTACCTAGCATATATCTAATGCAGTACTCACTTCTCTACCAGCTCAACCTGCAATGCCTTTTTAAGTTCTCACTACAACACATTATCAATCATTCAGCTGCTCCATACTGTCAAAGTCATTTGAAACTCTGACCAGCACAACCAACCAATCACAAGTACACAACCTCTTCCCCTGCATCACAATCAACCACAGTAGATCGACCGAATCTACCACTATTGAACCAGAGCCCATCCAAAGACCAACATAGGCTCAACAAACCATCCAACAGACTGCAGCAACAAACTTCCTCTTTGTAGCTCATAGAATCACCACAAATTCCGACTGCAGCTGCAACTAAACTTGAGCTACAACCTCAGGCTGTTTTAATAATAGCAATATTAATTAGATGATTTGTTGGAAACATTATTGGTATTATGAACTCGTGCATTGAAATCTAAATTGGATGATTTGTTGGAAACATTGTTTGCATTGTGAGATTATTTGTTGAATATGCTATTCCTCAAACTCATGTTGTATTCTCTTGTCGTATGTTCTCTTTTATTTATTGATTATCTTCTGTATATTTTGAGAATGAGAATGCATTATAGTGAATTGTCATCCCACCCCAATTCACATTCTTGCTGATTTCTCGGAAGTTGGAAATAAGAAGTTAGCTCATTGATTGTTTTATTCTAGTATTGCTTTAAATGTAATTTGATTTAAAATGTTTGGTTGAAAATATTATTAAGGATGATTAGTGTATTTATATGAATAAATCCATCTTCTTTAAAATCTATGCATCTGTCTCGTTCCGACCCGTAACGCCTTGAGTTCGGATATCCATATGGTTTTGACCCTGGTCTGGAACTTGAAGTGTTACATGGTGACTGGAGGCATGGATGGAAGACTGGTTTCCAGTAGTTTCCGACTGTGACCGAATATATGGTTGTCAGTCGTGCCAGCCGGTAAACATGGATGTCTGTCAAGGCTGATGGTAGTGGAGGGGGGTCATGGACGCCGATTAATTTAGATGGTAGTATGTCGACCGGGCCAAATGAAACAAATTTGTAAATCGGGCCGATGAACCAGGTATGATAGAATGGGCCGACAAACTGGGTCTGACATAATGGAACAAAGAACTGGACCCAACAGATTGGGCCAACATACTTGGATGGCAGCAAGATGGCGGTTCGGACATCAATCTAGCCCAACATGGGGCTATTTTACACATGGTGCAAACAAACACAATAAAAATCGCCTAGTTGTTCTCCAAAATCCCATGACAAAAGGACATTTGGTGGCAGCTTAGACGATAATAGATTATAAATGAAAGAAAATTCATTGTTGTCCGCAATAAGCTTGTTGTAAAGCTTCTTAGAGGTGAAATTGTCATTGAAAGAATCTACGTCATTCGACAAATTATAAGTTCCTGATATCATGCTTCAATTCTAATAAGTCTGTGATTTCTGTTGGATTTATTCTTCTTTGAAATTCAAACTTCCACCCCTCGTCTGTCACCAGGTTCTTAACAGAAGTACTTTTTGTGGCTACTAATTTTGAATAGCTGTGGGAATTTCAGCCTTAACGGTTAGTTAAAAAAGCCACTGGTCGTGCCAAAATATTTTTGTATCACCGTTGTTTTCATTCAAGGTGACAAGCAACTAAAAATCCCTTTTGATTTTCAAGATAGACAACCAGATACTTCTTTCAATAAGTATAGTCAAGTGACCCAAGTCTCATGTGATTATGAATAAAGGATCAGTGTGTGTTTTCTCTTGAATGATTCTCTCCCACAATGCATTTTTTTCCTTTGCATATATCCAAAGCCATTTGGATAACAAAGATTTATTAACTGCCGATGAGGAAAAGTTTTTCAACGACAGGTTTGTTAAGAAGGGCTTTTTAATAAAGGGATCATGTTTTTGTAATATATTTCAGAAATTGGTCGTTATTTTGAATCTTTATATAAAGTGGCCGAGATTGACATTTTCCATCCTGTTTTTTTCTTTCAAAAAATAGGTAACAACCATTATATGCGCACGTGTCAGTTAACCTGCTTAGTAAAAGATAAGTTAACCCTCAACTGAGTAACTCACATAATTACTCGACTGAGCAAACAAACAAGAACTCAAACTGGCACTGGTATTTATTAACTAACACAAAATTTACAACAACAACAACCAGTGCCTGAAAACTGGTAATAAAAGAAAAACTGAGTGGAAGCTAAAAAAAAAACATCATAGTGTGCCACACACAAAAAGAACTCAAATACAGTGACACATAATCATTATGCAAATCATTGATAGTGTGTCGTGGTGCCATTTGGTGAGCTCCAAATTCAGACATACTCCGCATGGATGCATAAATGATTTATCATAATTAACGAAACCCATGAACCAAAAATCATGACTGTCGACCGTGTTAATATGGATGTACCTCTTTGATGCTTTTAGGTTCACTGGATTCACAATACTCACCATCGCTAATGGTACATTACCTGTTCGATCTATACCAAAATAAATCAAAACAAAAATAAGCGTCACTGAAGTTCACCAATACCAAGTATATAAATAAAAGTGAAATGATATTAGATTTTTCATTATGTACCTAGCGTAAGTAATCTGTATTTTGTGAGACTAATTTCTTAAAACCGAGACATTCAATCTAAGATATAACTGAGCTTCTGGAAAAGTTAGATGGTCTGCTTATCCCTGCCTAAAAATTACAAATTTTCCTACATACCACAATTGATTTTAGCACATCCTCTTGTGTTTAAACTGGAGCGTGAAATTCTGAAACTAACATTGAAACATAAGTATCCCAAATATACCCTAGTTAACCAATAATTGATAAAACAAATAATTAATCACAAAAATTACACCCTAATGAAACAAATAGCATCTGAGTTTCAATTAAACCCTAATTACAAAAGGGGAAAAACCGAAACCCAAATAAATACCCCACAAAAATTAAAATTGAAACTTAAATAACCCAAATAAACCCTAATTACAAAAGGGGAAAAAATAGAAACCCTAGAAATACAAACCAATCGATCAATTAACTATCAAAACATTGATTTTCATCATATATTAAGTCACGGGTTGGGTTAACTTCACCTGGATTGAGAATATTTTGTTCCTCATCTCCACTTTATCAAAACTGTCTCTGAAACCCTAAATATCCAGAATTTGTCTTCACTAACATTTACGTCTTCACTTTGGTTCTTCACTAACATCTACGTCTTCAACAAAAACGACTTCTTCTCTAATAATCAGTTGCTCTAGTTTCAACAGAACAAAGAAAAAGTTTGAAAGAGAAAGAAAGAACAAGAGACTGAAAAAAATGAAAAGAGACTGAAAAATATGAGAGAGATTGTCTTTGAAGTGGGTACGGTTATGATGGTAATTTCCCCGACTGAGTTTGACTTATTCAACACCTCTGAACAATCTGGTGGGTCCAAGTTTGAAATCTAACAGAAATTTCATTTTATAAAAGAATTTAAAATTTTTGTCGGTTTATTAATTATATGGTAGGAATTTGGTCGCTTTGTAAACTTTCCCTTGTTCCAAAGACCCTATTGGGATATTAACTCATTAACTTATTGAGGAACATATTCAATATTACTATCGGATTGCTGAATATTATAAATGTTAGGGATCCAATAAATCGAACCATATGTTAGTAGATTTACCTTCTTTTGTTTGCCATATATAATTGTCTTTTATCAATTCTAAGCATTTTTTTATGCTAGTCCAAATCTAGGATAAATTAGATTTTGTTGGTGAATCAAATAGATGGGTATTGTGAAAATATTTTGCTTTTAAAAGTTTAACCCATAAACTATTTGGTTTTAGAAGGAGTCTACTAGCAAGCTTGGTTAACAAAGATATGTTAAAATTATGAGGTTTTTTATTCCCAAATCTCCTTGAGATTTTGGTTTACAAACGTTTTCCCAAGCTTAAGTAAAAAAAAATTCCTTGTTTTTTTATCCTTGTTTCACCAAAAATTTCGTTGAATATGATCTAATTTATCCAAAATTGTTTTCGGTAAAGCAACACATTACATTTGATATGAAGGGTAGGATTGTAAAATGGATTGGATAAGAAGTGCTCTACCTGCCTGAGAAAGAAGTTTGGATTTCCAACCTCAAAGAGAATTATAGTATTTTTAAAAAAGGGATTCAAAATCTTTTCTCTTTTACCAAAGAATAAAGGGGTACCAAGATTTTTATCATTTTTCGTTAATAAGGGGACCTTTAGAATTTTAGCAATTATTTTACTGTGTTTATCGTGGATCCTGGGACTGAGATAAATACCAGATTTTTTTAAGATTAACCATTTGACACCTTATTTGCCCAAAAATATTAAGAATTTCAAGGATATTTTTTGTATCTCTTAAGTCAACTCTAGTGAAAAGAAAACAATCATCGGTAAAAAATAGATGAAAATATTTGTTGTATTTTTATTAATTTTTAATACCAGACAATTTGCGTTGCTTAATTACTTTCTTTATAAGTCTAGAAAGAATTTTCATGCAGATTAGGAAGAGATAAGGCGCGAGAGGGTTACCCTGCCTAATTCCTCTGGAAAATAGTAAATTTAAGACCATGAGAGCCGTTAAGGAGAATAAAAAATGAGGGGGTAGAGACGCATTGCATTATAAAACGTACCCAAAATTGGTTAAAACCAATGCAAGTAAAGCATTTTCTAAAATTTCCACTCCAAATGATCAAAAGATTAAAAAGGGTCTAATAATTAAAGTTAATAATTCTTTTATTGCTTTTGAGGTTTTCGTAGAGTGAATAAGTTCATGGCCGATTATAATGTTATCGGTGATTTATCTACCTGAAAGAAAGGCATATTGATTTGGAGATATAAATATTAGGAAAGGTTTTAATCTATTAGCTAATATTTTATAGATAACATTTTAAGCTAATAGGTATATAATCCGTCATAGTTTGAGGAGTATGTGTTTTGGGGATTAACGTTATATAAGTAGAGTGAAGCTCTTGGGAAAGGTTACCAAGTTTTAAAAAATCTTGGACTTGGTTAGTAATATCTGTACCAAATATTTTCTTATTAGCTTATAAAAAACGGGTTGAAAGCCATCAGGTCCCGAAGCACCCCAAGGATTCATGTTTTATATAGTATTCCAAATTTCCTCTTTCTTTGAGATTTGAATAATTGTATCATTTTCAGCTTGTGTTATACATGGTTTGATAAATTCAGAAATGTTAATATTATTACCAGAAAATTCAGAAGTACCAATATTAGAGAAAGAAGGGAATTAATTTGATCTCTCATGAAGCCAGAGTCTCGAAGGGTCTCTAAGAGAATCTATTGAGTTAACTCTTTTTCAATTTGAAGTTGTGGCATGAAAATATTCTGTATTTTTGTCAAATTCCATAAAACATTTATCCTGGATAATTGACGGTAGTAATTATCTGTTTTATTTTATACCATTTAGCTAATTCATCTCGAATCTCCTTTAATTTTTTTTATCCAAAACACGTTTTGGGGTTATGCATTTTATGCAAATATCTATGTGCTTAACAGCTTAACCGCGCACGAGCTCTTCGTACGTGTTGATAACGTGCAACAATTTCTCGCTTTCTTGCTATTTAAACCGTTAGTATCATATAACGAAATAAAACATAAAATTATTACTAAATAATTGCAATTCTCACATTTCTCATACTTACCAACAAATACAATTTAACATAAGTATTCTGCTAACATATACACCTTAATTGGTATAAGGTTCAATTTAATTGCATAAATTGAAACTATATCATTTTATGATGTCGTTTTTTTCCGCAAATTCATCAATTAAAATCGACTATAATAACACTTAACCGCACATGAGCTTTTCGGCTGTTAACGTGTTGTATTTTTTACATCAAATATCCATGTAGTTAACCATTTGTATTACCAATTAACGTTACAGGAATATACATAGGTGTGCATAGTATACTGAAAAAAGAAGTATGAGGAGAAAATGAGTTTTTTTTATTTCCCTTTAACATTTTCTTGTCTTCCAAACAGAGAAATACAAAAGCTATATATATATATATACAATAATTATATTCAACCCACTTTAAATCCCACAGTCAATCATAAACCTCCAGAAAAATTGTTTCTAGAAGACACAGAATCCAAAGCACTTCCAAGCACTCATTCTTCTCTGAATAAACAATCTTATACGCTTTCTACTGAACTTGTTGTTTCTACGAAGTTGTTGATCTTCAAACCCCAAAAATAATCAAAGCGATATATGAGTCGAAGTCTTTAATATCAACATTTTGGGATCTAGAGTCTGATTAATTTATGAGATGTAAATTTGGTGTAAAAAAATAAAAAAATTCAAAACCATTGTGAAATTGACGGTAGCCATTTGATGTAAGGTGGCTAAAAATAATTATAGGCATATGTCACTGTTGTATAGTGGTGAAGTCGTCGGGTGATGATACCAGTGATCTGAGTTTGAAACTCGTCCGCATCAGGGTGTGGGGATTTTTCTTTCTTTATTTCTTTTTCTAACTACCCAGGCTTGTAGGTAGTAAACTTTCATACAACCTTTGGAATTTAACCCAATTTTTTAAGGTGCAATAACGTATTGAGTTACATGTCAATCATTAAGAGTCCAATTTTGTGCGCACTCCTTTAAAAAGTGTGCACGTAACAAAACAATTTGATTGGTCTTCAAAACAAACGATTATCTCAATCTTACTAAATCAGATATTATTTTATTTTTATTTAATTCAAACCGAAGAAAGGAAATATTAGCAAATCTGTATGAAGTTTTCAGAAAAGGAAATGGAGTAATCAGTATTAGGGGAAGGATACATAATTAACCAGTCGTGGCGTGTATTACATCTCATTTATCCTTCTTCCATGGTGTTTGTGGGGAAAACCGATCTGAAGGTTATTTTGGGAAAGTCAGTGAACAAAGGCTTCAGACGTCAATCATTAAAATATTTGTGTTGTACAAGTACTTTTAGATTCAAGAGATTAATCTATACAAGGCCTGGATTAAACCAAGCTATGGTCGTTCCAGTCTTGCTTCAGTCACAAAATTGGGAAGGAGAAAGGTTGGTCTTCAGGGAGGAAGTGAGAGGAGTATGATGTTTGAGTGACTAACTATGGTGATAATGTTCGAGTTTCAATAAATTCAAAATTGTTATGTTCCGTTGTTGTTGTTTTTTTGGGTTGAAAACTTTTATATTCCCATAAACTTATCTCTGTTCAATTGATGAACTTGTCATTTTATACCATAGCTATTGTAACTACTCGACTCTTTGATTTGGAAGAAATTGTCGATGATTGAGTAGTGTTGTAGTGGAAAAGTTGGAAAAGGTGTTGCAACCGCTCTCTACTTCGACTGAGGTTGAATGGTTAGTTGCCCAACCTCCCGCTCTTCTAATCTACTGCATCTCGACATTTCCAGAAACTTCTCTTAAGTGGGAAACTGCTGCACCACATGTCATAGACCGTCATACCAATACCCTAATGTTATCCCCCCATTTGTGACAGTTGATGTCTTATGTAATATAGTGTTGAATAACACTAAATACTATGTCGAGTCACCTGCTTGAATAAGTATATTGACTGCAGACTTATTTTATATTTGACTTGCTAATGGGTCTAACAAAATAAATATTGTCGTGACTTTCTTGACTAGCTAAGGAGTCAAGTCGGACTGAAATAGAATGAATATGTCATGCTCGACTAACTTATGAGTCTTCCAGGTTAGAATAACATTAATATGAATATTATTTGTATATGAGTGTTAGTGTGGCTACTTGTGTCAACCTTGCGTTGACATGTTTTTTTTATGAAAATCTATGTGTATGCTGCCGAATATAAAATATTATGTTTTAAAACCCTATTCATAAATATGAGTGATGGAGTCCTAGTTTAGTTAGGATTTTAATAAAACCTAATAGATATTCACGTGACCATATATGGGAGTTTGTGTCAATTTGATAAAAAGATTGGAAATGGTCACTATTAAAAAACCAAAAATGTCATTGCCTTTTATTCTAATTATTATAACTCCTTATGTATCCTATTTTTCAGGGGTATAATTGGTCACCAAACCAGAATATAACATATCTAAAAATCTGTGTCTTGGAATTTTACAAATTTTATCTCGTTGGAAAGATTATAGAAAAATCTACACAATGAGTACAAACAACAATATCAAATTTAGAGTTTTTACGAAAAATTCGGAGGTGTTATATCCTTTCAGGCACAATTTTCTAAAATTGAATGGATATCCATTATGCAAACCACCACAAAGGATGAATAACACATTATTGCGGCCATATTTTATTTTATGCATCAACTAATTTTTCGTTGCAACTAATAAAACGATGTACTCCCTCCATTTCAAGAAAAGTTATACTTTCACTTTAGGCATAATTTTTGAAAATTGTGCCTAAAGTCATTATGCAAATTACCACCAAAGGATGCATAACACATTATGCCGCCATATTTTGGTTTATGCATCAACTAATTTTCCGTTGCAACTAATAATACGATGTACTCCTTTCGTAAATATGAATGGTTTTAATCATAAATATGAATGGTTTTTGGGAGTTCAGCTCGTGGAGTTTTTCCCATTAATGATACTCACATTAGCTCTATACTGGCGTGCAATATGTCTAAAAGCCTTTGAGATTTGGTCCAAATTCAGGGAACCTCTGGCAGTAAAATGACCGCACCAGTGCTATTATGCTATCTGCACAACGACGAGAATCCATTGATTTAAATCGGATATGTTGATAAGACATATATGTAGAGAGAGAGGCGTATGTGATATGTGCCTATGTTTATAATAGAGACAAATATCCGCTAGTTCTCAGATAAATATCTTGGGATGTAATTTACTGTTTTATCCTTGTCAAAAACCCACCATCTACACATGGTTCTTAAAAAATCTAAATTCTTACATTACTTAATCATTTTACAGAAGTAACATAAGTGCATTTTTAAATCAGAAAGATGTGTACAAAATTGATTTCGTGAGTGCTATACTAATAACTTATAAATTAATCCATGAATAAGAACCATGAATCACGAATGAACATATTAGGAGGACCTAATCCATGAATTACATATACAATCCATCTTCTCAAACTTTCAAGCACATGAGTAATAAATCTGGATTTATGCGCAAATTCTAAAAGCACGAAAGGAGAGGAAAAAACTCATTGTCGGTCGTCTTTGGATTAGGATTCATTTTTAGATTTAAATAAAATAAAACCTAAATTTAATAATATGAGATAATGGTGTAGTTATAGGAACCAATCAAATTAGTTTATTATGTGCACCCTCTTTAAAGGAGTGTGCATAAAATTGGACAAGTCATATCCTTAACACCCTTTTATTACTCGGTTTCGGAGTCGATGGGTTTTCCATCGTCAGAAACTTCTACATAATCTTGCTATAAAATGCTTATGAGTAGTCATCCAACTTCTTCTGAGTTTAGTTCTTTTCCTTGGATGAAATTATGGTCATTTTCATATATTCTGCCAAAAATCTTAATCTTTATTTGGTAGGTATTGAATAATGGATTAGCAGTTAAGACGAATTTATCTAGATTTCTGCCTACCATTCCTACAACATGTTCACTATGTGGGGAATATGAAGAATCAATTCTCACTTACTTTTTCTTTGTGAAAAAGCAAGGCTAGTTTTTGATGTTGTACGATTATTTTCTGTGCTGGAGCTTCAAGAATTCAATGTGATGCATATTATTAGGATGTGGATGGAAGATAATTCAACTCAAGAGTTTATCAAAAGAATGTGTGTGCTTTGGAATATATGGAAAACTAGGAATGATATAGTCTTCTCCCAAGGAATTTTTTGTATTAACCGCATTTAATGAAAATTAATCAGGATTTACAGTTGTGCATGGAGAATATCTCAGGAAATGATGCTAATCAAGATAGAATAGTGCAGAATTGGTCTCCGCCTGATCAGCCGTTTATTAAGATAAATGTAGACGCGACAATTATCCCCAATAATGATGCAGCAGGTGCAGTGACTCAGAATTACAATGGTAGATTCTCGGGTTGTGCTTCTAGCACATTCAAATGTATTTCTCCTCTTCTGGCTGAAATGATAGCTTGCAGACTTGGTATGGATCTAGGTTTAAAGAATAACTTCCCAAATGTTATTATAGAGGGGGATGCAGCAAATGTGACTGCGGCTATTCTAGGTGACCCAAGAGATATTTCTTGGTCCATTCGTCCTGAGGTTCTGAAAATAAAAGATTTGATTGCCTTATTTGGTGTCATTAAATTTCAGTGTGTTCGCAAAAGTGCAAATCATCTGGCACACGAATTATACCAACATGCTTTTCATGACAATGTAAATAATTGGTGGAATGCTAATTCTCCACCTCTTTGTATCTATGCAAACCTCATTTTTGAGGTAGTTCAATAAATCGGGTTCTTTTTGAGCCCTTTTACCCTTCAAAAAAAATGATGCATGGGGATTCTTCAGAAGATAAGGTTTCATTCCCCATTCTCTGGTTTTGATGGATGCTCTGATGGAGTTCGAGGAAGAGGCTACACCAAGGTTTCATTACTAACACATCTGCGTGATAAGCATTACCCCAATAAAGAGTGCAAAGCTGTCTGCCGCAGAAGAATCAACAACATCATCAAAGTTTACAAAAAACTGGGAAGATGTATTGCGTCAATTGAAGATGTGGATTTGTACAGATTGTATGCATTTACAGGCTTGGAGGAGTTCATGCAGGTTACATCAAGGAGACGTAACTAGAGGTCCATTCAATGGAGTTAATGTTGACTTCCTGATTCATAATATTCCCTGCCCTGTAGATGCATCCTCCAGCGACAGTCCAACTCCGACCATTCCTATATCTGATCCCCAGTCATGTTTAAGCTTGGAGTTACTGGATAATGTGCTTCGTCAACAAATCAAAACTGTGTCCATTATACCAGCTAAATGTAAACTTTTATTTGCTAGAAACTTCAACTTGGATATACAGAAGGTCATGCATAACCCTAAGGATACCACATTATGGATTCAAATTTTGTTATTCCCTATCTATGTGCTTCGTACCTACATCCCAAAGAGTAGCCAAGAGGAACAATCAGATAATAGAAAAAAACTATAGATAGCATCCATCAATTGTACCTTGTCGATGTGGTCTGAAAATCAACGGTGTATCAATTTGGTTCATCGAATTTTGGAGGAGCATAAAGCTTGGCAGGAGCAGCTGCTGAAGATCAAGAAGAAAAAACATGATAATCAAGAGGACAAGAACTTGCGACTCTGTCGTTAGAAGATGAATTATGGTATGTACACAGCAGCAATCCGTACACTAACATCCAGTAGAGTTTCTCCTGCCAACTCTGGTACATTGGAAGAACTACGACGCAAGCATCCGTAGGCTGCACCACCTGCAGTCCCTACTGAACCTCCCACCCAAGCTGCGCTTACAGCCTCTAAGGAGTTGGTCTTGAGTAAAATCAATAGCTTCCTTAAGGGAATATCATGCGGGAGAGATGGTCTACGTGCTCAGCACTTGATTGATGCGATAAGTGGCTCTGCAACTGTTGTTTCGTACGAATTGATCACCTCTATCACAAGTATCATTAAAATTTGGTTGGTCGTCTTATGCCCTTCGGAGCTGAGTGTTTTTATTTCTTCTGCGTCACTCATGCCCCTAGTCAAATCAGGTGGGGGATTACGTCATATTTCCGTAAGAACGGTATGGAGGCGTTTAGTGTTAAAAGTCGCAGCTGCTCATGTGGGTAAGGAGATGGAATCATATTTTGGAGACTATCAATCCTGTATCGGTGTGGCTTGTAGTGGTGAGGCTATTCTCCACTATGTCAATTGTATGTTGGAAGTTCACGGATGCTCCAATACACGTACCATGCTGCTTGTCGACTTCTCGAACGCCTTCAACTTGGTGAACCGTACTTATATGTTGAAGGAGATTAGAATGCAATGTCCTTCTATCTCGTATTGGGTGGATTTTTGTTATTCAACTCCAGCAAAGATGTAATATATGGACAAAACTTTAGTTTCTGCGCAATGAGTGCAACAAGGGGATCCCCTCAGTCCTCTCATGTTTTCCTTAACACTCCATCCTCTCATACATAGTATTGCTAAGAAGTGCCAGTTGGAACTCCAGGCCTGGTACTTGGATGACGCGACCTTGATTGGTGACAGTCTCATCGTGGCTAAAGACTTGGAGATAGTTCAACAAGAAGGTACGGCACTAGGTCTACATCTCAATGTTGCCAACACAAAGATTTATTGACCTACAGTCGACGATAGAGGCTTGTTGCTAGGTGTTTTTCCAGATGACATTAGCAGACCCTCATATGACGCAAAATTGTTAGGTGGACCAGTGAGTATGAATGACCAGTTCTGTAGAGAGTTCGTGGTTAAAATAGTTCAGAAAAATACAAGTTTAAGGGATGCTATCAAGAAGATTAAAGACCTAAAATGTGAGATCCTTCTTATGCGCAATTGCACGGGGGTTTCTAGGCTTTATTTCTCTATGAGTACGGCCAAGCCAGCACATTTGAGTGAAGCTCAGTCTTTGTTTGATGAGGTTTTGATGACATATGTTCAACACCTGGTCATGGGAGATGTCCCAGGTTTTGGTAAGCTTCAACTAAGGTTAGTTACCTAACTATTCATCATGGTGGTGGTGGTGTTTATACTATGTATGATACTATGCAATATGGCTATGTTGCGTATAGATTGCAAACTATTGGGCAACAAAATAATATCTTGCGTCACTCAGATGTGTCTGGTGTTAGTCATAGTATGGTGATGCTATAAGTGCTTAAAATCAAGTATGTGGTATTGTTGATTCACCACTTAGTATCCATCATACCGCCTCCCAATCTATGCGTTCCCTGGGTTAGATACTTTAGTGCTGTGACGAAAGAGCTACCCCTTAACTTTAATTTGTCTGCACGTGATGCTGCTCTGTGGCAATGTAACAAGACTAAACATGCGCAAGGCTACTTGGTGGCTGTTCTAGTTGATGGTTTTAATCAGAAGATAGGCCCAAGACAATTCAGTGCGGTTATGTGTTATACACTGGGTATACTACTTTTTGAGGAGGGGAGTACTTGTCCTTGTTGTGGTAGAGACATGATATTTTGGAGATCACGCTCTACATTGTGTCAAGGAGGTTTGGCTTAAGTTTCGTCATGATCTCGTTTGTGACACGTTCGCTGACATGTGTTACCGTGCAGGTGTTCCATCCATAAAGGAAGTCGACTTGGGTCTCTTATCCAATAATGGCTTGGACTTAAGACCAGCGGACATTCTAGTTTTTAACTGGATTGATAGGCGTGATGTGTGCATGGATGTGACATGTATCTCTCCCTTCACGGGTTATGGAGTACATGTTTTTAGGCAGGCCCTTGCCAATGCTGCTGATCACAAAAATGTTAGATATCTTGAGAAATGCACGGAACGTGGGCTTGGTTTAGGAGTCTTTGCCTTCACTACTTTAGGTGAGGTCGTGAAGACACTATCAAATTCCTAAAGAGGCTTCGTAATTATACGGATACTAATGATGCAATTATCAAAATTGAAGATTTTATTTTCCATAGACTAGTGTCATCCAAAAAATGGTTGGGCTAGACTCCCTTTTATTACTCGGTTTCGGAGTCGTTGGGTTTTCCACCGTCAGAAACTTCTACACATAATAATAAAAACACTTTAAATAAGAAATTCTGCAAGATGAAACGAACCGAAACCTAACACTTTCAGAAAAAGGAAATTTTAGGAGAAAACCAAACCATCAAGAAGAATTAGGGTAAAAGCATGGAGATGAAGACTAAGGATTATTCTGAACACGATCTAGATCACACTTTTGATCCTAATGATTCCGATGTAAGCATAATATTAAAATTCATACTTGTCTTTTACAGTTTCTTATCTCTTTCTTTTGATTTTATACGAAATTTTTTTTTTTTTTATAGGATATCACTAGATGGGGAGTATTATTATTGAAATTAACACAATTTCAACCTGACGCCGAATCGAAGACCAATGCCATATTAGGTATATAATTTTTTTTTGATGGAGTTATACAAGCACGAACAGTCTCTCAGCATTGAATTGAGTCAAACTGATAGTTTTTTACATTGTTTGATTTTGTATAATTACTATGATTTTGTAGCGGCTATATCCAAACTTGAGCAATCACTGGTTAAAGATCCATTTAACCCCAATACAGTATGGTGGTTGGGTAACGCGTATAAGGAGCGTGGATTAATGACTCCTGACTACAATGTAGCTGCAATTTATTTTGATAGAGCGATTGAATTTTATGAACTAGCATTAATGGAGGTATCAATTGTTTATCTTTATCAGTGCATAGTTTTAATGTTATTGCGAGTGTGCTTTGAGAAAATTGAGTTGTTGTGTGTTTTATTTTGTAGGAACCAGAGGATCAAATATATCTCAAGTCTTTGGAATCAACTGCTGAGGTAAAGACATGTTTAGCCCAACACGCAGCAGGAGCAGAAAACTCTTCCACTTCATATGAAGAGGTATAACTTCAGTAACTTCAAGAACAAATAAGCCTCACTTGATATTGATTACGGATTCACCTTTTGAACTATAGCTAGAATGCCTATTTGTTGGATTGCATCTGTTTTCAATATTATTAGTGCAGCTTTCAGATATGCCCATGCATTCAGCTTGCTTAGATATCATTAAACATCACTCAATATGGGAAGTTAAGAATGGTCAATCTATAAGTGCATGTAATGATAACTGGATTCAAAATGCTTCTTCTCCTTTATGGATATCCTATCCTAACCCTGATCATAATGTTGCTTTCTTTATAGACCAGCACAACATGAGCTGGAATTCCAGCCTCATTGAGTCTTTCTTTACTAGAAAAAATAGTCAAAAAATTATGAACATGCGAATCCCTGAAACAGGAAAGGATAGTCTGGTCTTGTAGTAATTCTGTAATTTTGTCAACAGCTCCCTTGTGCCAATTTACAACTCTATCCGGAATACTCATGTTTTACCTCAGATTCAAATCTTTGGAAGTGTTTTGAAAATATAATATCATTAGAGTGTTTACTAGTTAGATTTATTCCTAATCAGAACAAACTCTGCATGCATCATGTGTAATGATATAACCTAGATGAATCTATTGAGCATATCATCTTACATTGTGGTTTTTCAACATCTGTTTGGTATATGGTTCAGCATGGTTCTTCAAGACTCCGGTAGCAATATCTCTATAAAAGATTGGATTACTAAATGGTTAACTAATGGCAGTAGCTCAGAACAAATAGGTACTCTTATTTTTACAACTGCTTGGTTTATATGGAAGGGGAGGTGTTCTAATATTTTTCAAGATAAACAAGTAAACTATGTATCTGTGGCCAGAAATGCTATTAGAATGCACTCTTGATTTTACAACCTCCTTATCTTCTGAGATTTCTCACTCTCATCAGACTATTACCGCAGAAACTGAAAATCAAGATCATCTTCCTTCTGATTGTTCCATTGTCTATTGTGATGCATCTTTTGACCCAACTACTAATAAATCTGGGATTGGTATTGTCATGACTGATATAACAGGAAACTACAAAGGCTGCAGAATAGTATCCGGACAAGTAAGAGAAGCAGAGGAAGCGGAAAGTCTTGCGTTTTTTGAAGCTGTGAGATGGATCAAAACTCAAGGCCTTTCAACTGTCTTCTTAAGAGGAGATGCAAAAAAAAGTAGTTTCTTCTTTGACCTTCTTTAAACTAATGACCAGATTAGCTGGTTTAATGAAACAGTTCTAGATGATTGTCTGTCGTTATTAGTCTTTGTCTTTCTTTAAAGTTGCTTTTATTGGTAGGGATCTTAATGGTGTAGCTGTTTAGTAGGAAGTTCAATGTCACAGGTGGATGGGTCAAGTCTGTACCCCCATTTCATACCGTTAACTCTTTTATTTTGGAATCTCCCAGTTATGCCCGTGCATTATTTTTTAGGTTGAATTGTTCTTCATATTGAAATCATGCATGGTTTGTATTTTCAGGAAATCAGGTTTCTCCATCCTCGGGAATCAGGAAGAATGATTTGCAAGGCCATCAGATTTACTGGTGTTAGAAATGTATAAAGTATTTCCATTCGGATTATCATGGACGCTACAACTTGGAAGGTCGTTTCTTTCATTATGGCAAGTATTGCCACAAGTAGAGGTGGAATTGTGGCAAGTATCAATTGAATTTCTGGTGAGCAATAAACGAATGGGAATCTGACAACTAATATTATCGGTGAAACAATGAAAGTTTCCCATGAAACTAATATTATCGGTGAAACAATTGAAAATGCGGCAAGACTAATAATTGTTACAATTATGCATGTGAAACTTGCAAGGATCGTTTCCTTTTGTGCCTATAGGTTAGACGGTGTGAGATCCCGTGTTGAGAAATTGATCTGACACCATGTTATGTAGGTATCATCCTGGTCAACGACCTAGAAGTTGTGCCTATAGGTTAGACGGTGTGAGATCCCGTGTTTCTAGATCATGGATTGTCGAACCTAAAATCCAACTCGTATGATGTTGGATGCGTATTTCTGATTTTGGGTATTTATAACTAAATCTAAAGTTATGGTGTGTTTGGATGCAGAAATTACATTTTCGAGGGATTTATAATCGCATGGAATTTGGAATTCTGGGATTTTAAACAAATTCCACGCGTGTTTGGTAACCAAATAAAAAATCTTGGAAGTATGATAAATCCCCTATTTGAAATTCCCTGTCTTGTTTGGCATCTCACTTAAAATCCTAGGATTATGAGAAAATTCTAGTTTTGAATCCTTCGTGTTGTTTGGTTAATTTTTTCGTATAAAAAAAAATCAAAAACTGATGAAATAGAGACTAGAGCCGATCTCGATCTAAATGAAGCTTCTTCAAACAGAAACTCCATCGCTAGCTGAAAGTAGCATCTCAATCTTAGCTCATCATACAAAGAAGTTAAAAAAGATAAGTCATGATCATAGTATGACATAAAATTGCAAATTAGAGAACAAAATTTTAACCAAAACGAAAAGATAATTATAAGAAACTATTATCATCGAATAATCAAAATCTTAATCCATAGATTCAAGACAAAATAAATAATAAAAATCTTAATCCATAAGTTCAAAACAAAATTAATATTAGCATAAGTGACTAAAGAATAACTGATGTACGACTTATTTTTTATCCAACCTTTTCGTCGTAACATTCCTAATAGAAAGAAGCTAATAAGAGATCAATTTGTCTTCATAGATATCTTTATAGCTGAAAGTAGCATCTCAACTACTAAAAATCTCTTGCCGGAACATTCAAATTCATATGTAGCCATGTTTTCGGTCATCAAAACTCAAAGCCCAAGAAGTTCCTTGTTTCAATGTCCAGTAGCAACCAGTTGATTGCATCTAATCTGGTATAGGTATTCAAGTTACGTTCTTCCAATGCCTTCTTGCATTCTTCCAATCATGATTTAACCATTTCATTTCTCTTATCCATAACACTTGAAACACGTCCAATTTCTTTATGTAATACATTTATTTATTGTCCCAAAGTTGCAGCAATCGAACGCGTACGCTGTTTATTAAGATGTTCAAAATTGTTACCTGGTTGGCTTGACAAGAACGCATATTGTCTGGTTTAGCTCTGTCCATTCCTCCTGCTGACATATATCGGCCAAAAATTATTCCTCTACCCATTCCTCCAGCATATGTAGCTCCTCCTACTAGCGTATATGGACTTTTATCATGTCCTTCATCATCAAAATCATCCAAGTTAAATGATGCATGGGTAAAGGTTCATTATCTTCAGTCAGCATTCTAGTGATAGTTTCCTTCATGCCCATAGCAGGTTCATCTCCCAATACTTCAACCATCTCATTATACAAGTCCACTAACTTGTTCTTCAAATGTTCCAAATTTGGTCTCACCTGCATTCAGTGAATAATTTTTATGGACAGTCGATCAAACAAATAATTATATGCAAAATAAAAACTAGCAACAAAATTAATAACACCGGACCAATAGAGTAATACCAAATGGAAACAGACATGGTGGACACACCATTATAAAATAGAGCATTTTATCTACGTTACTGACACAATGAATTGACATAGAGATGTGTCCCTAAACAAGGATTTCGGCTTCTCAGATTGACACAATGATTCAATACCAAGGCGATTAAAGTGTAACTGAACTACAATCGATAAGTCTTCACTATCACCATAAAAAGACTTCTGAAGAAGATGCAACGTCATTCATCCATGGAGGGAACAAACTCCTTCAACATATATATTTCTGCTAAGCAGATGAACACCCCTGGGATACACTAGGGGTCATGATCTTGTTGGAAAGATCAATTCATATCGATTTCAATAAATGTGATCCGCATAACAAGTCAATCTAACCTGATGTGATGCCATGAAACGTCATCGACGGAACCTCTCTACATCACAAACCTTGAACGAAACCTCTCTACATCACAAACTTGCACGACCAAAGAACTTATTCTCCTCAACGATCACATCCAGAATCGATATTGCCTCTGCTATCTGCTGCAACAACATTGATTCCCTGACAAATCCACTTCACAGTAAAGTTATATTGTTCAGGAGAATTTGGGTTGAACTCCCAGTACACCTTCTTCTTCACAGTGCTCAACCCACCAATTAATTCGTGAATGATCATTTAATGGAGGACCAAAGGCTACGTCGATTATCATGGTTTAGCTTTTCTGGTCTCTGGAGAAACTCCATCCATGGTCTCAGCATCAAAAAGGATCTCTGGAGTGAATCAATCGTGATCTCAACATCGACAACGTTCTTAAGAGCAATATCCTCAACCGGCTTCATCAATTGTCCATTCTCTACGAAATGTTACTAGATGGATCATACTACTCCCAGCACAAGCCAAAGTCTTCTACAAGATGTTCTCATCACCTCTACAGATGCGATACAACATACTTCAGGTCATTTATTCAGAAAAAATTACCAATGGTTGAGGAATAGGGCAATGCTTCCTTAATGAAAGATGTTCTTCTATGTCTCTTCTACAACATACCAAAAGGGTGCATTAATCGTACATACTGATGAGTGCCAAATATTGTATATATTTATCCCTTTTTGTTGGCATTTAACTCATCTTTTGATCATTAATTCTACATTTTATCCCATATTCTGTATTTTCATTGTTTTCAAGAATAAATATTTTTATTAATTAATTTTGCATTTTTAGGTAATAAATAAAGTTCGGATGACTTGCGGAGCAAAAAGAGCAGAAAAGTAGTGAAAAGCCGGGAGAAATCACGCAAGGAAGCCGCGAAGAATGGTGCGCACAACCTCATTTTCTACACACAAAAACGCCTCCGTTCTCAGCCATCAGATCAGTTCTCAGAAGCATCCGACGGTCGCTCCTTCATAGAGCATCAAAATCTGAAGTCTCTGCCAAGCACCACAGCGCTGAAATTCCAAGCCTTCAGATTAGATGGTAGTTGAATCCAACGGTCGCTCCCTTGCTGTTCATCAAATCCCGATACTTCCGCTTAACACTACAACACCTAACCCCATCTAGAGCCGTTAACTTCGTTGTATCAAAAAATCTGACGGTCGCTACCAACCTCTTCAGGAGGAACCATCCGATCCACCTGATAGACACATTTTTGTGTCTAATTTGTCCTCAATGTCCGTATTGTTGGCACTCGATTTTGTACTAATTTTGTTATTTTATGTATTTGTAGATATTTTTTGGAAATAAATATTTTTGGAAAATTCGGCTCGAAAAGTTGATTTTGGCACCCGGAGGACAAGTGTTATTCGGACTCTCGCTTTTGGATAAGGGGTAACCTAATTACTAAGGGGCACCCCCAGGTCACCCCCAAGGCAGCTGCTATTCGCACACAAGTTCTGGTTAGGGGGAGGACATCTTCTTCCCAAATTCAAAAAAACAAAATTGGCGGGAAAAAATTGTTATCAACTGGCAGATTTAGGGTTGGAAGTTTGGACGGGATTAAAGGAGATTCAATGGCCCAAATTAAATGGGTTTGTTCCTAGGGCCTATATAGAGCTGGTATGGGTGTTGGATTCGGTCAAAATTGGTTAGATAACCGGTGGTAATCAAATCAGGGAAGATATTCTAAAATAAGAAAAATATTCTATTCTTGGAATTCTTGGATGGAAGAGACGTGCATGGGTTGATTTTATTGGCTGGAAACAATCCCTACAGCTCAAGTATGACGCGTGAGAAGAGATAAAACATGGAATAATCCGTAACAAATCAGAGAATTAAAGAAAAAAATATCGGGAATATTTTCATTCACTGCCGAGTAATGGGAAGATTTTTTGGATTAATGGAGGAGATTCAATGATTCAATTACGTATAAATATGTTCCTAATGTGCTACAGAGAGGCTGTCGAGAGTTTGGGGAGGTTTGGAGGCGAGCAGAGAGGCGTAGGAGGAGTTGCAGAGAAGTTACCTGCTGCTGCTGCTGCCATTAACACGCCTGAAGAACACGAAGAACGGACTGGCAGAAGCAGTCGTTTATCAACAGCAACATCGACTGTCCTCTGTGGGTCGTAGTTCTTCAACGACAACAGCAACTCAGCTCTGTCGTTGATTCTGGACGCCATCTGTGGGTCGCAGAGTTCTGTTTTTCATCAATTTCTTGTATTTCTCTTCATTGTAAAACACTTTTGAGCATCAATGAAATATTTTGAGAGCATTTTTACTATGATGAGATAAACCCCAACACTGGGACGATGGAGGAGGCCAAACTTCATACTTGGGGTAATTTTATTTAATTCTATATTTACTTTTTGCACCAATTTTAATTGAATTAAGATTTTAATTAATTATTTGTGATTTCATTTGATGGTTTATGCTTAGTCCTAGGGATTTTTGATATTCCATGCTTAAGAAATACAAGTAATATTTTATAAAATCTACTTTGGCAAAGAATAGAGTTAATCTTCATTTTGTTTTAAATTATAATTGCCTAGAATTAATTTCTGAACCACTTGAAAATGAAAAATGGCCGAATCTTTAGTCCCAGTACCTCTCTACCATTTTGTCAATATTTGTATATATATTTATTTTCTAAAAAATTATCCTTCACAAGTCCGAGAGTTTGAACCTCATTACTACAACCACCGAAAAATATTTAAAAGACACTACTTATTTAGATAAGGTTCAATCATTTTCGTACTATGATGATGAGGATAGCAGTGATGAAGAATCTGAAATTTGTAGGCATAGTGATCAGGAGTCTAGTAATCCAATTGAGTTGTATAGTGATTATATTATTTCTAGTTCAAATCCAAATAATTTTTATGATTATTCACCTATTCAAAAGGACGAGGATTTGATTAGGGATACCACCGTTTTAGACGACGTAGTATTTCCTGTTTACGAAGCCGATAGTGGTTTAGAGGAACGGGTTCATTTCGAAAATACTGTTTTAGAGTCTAGCGACTTAGAAACAATAGTCTTGGAAGAAAAAGATAGACCCGTAGAGATGAGTAAAGATGCACTACCTGATAATAACTTAGAAGAATCTCTTGAATATTTTAAGGACTCTGAAGATACGGAAATTCAAGAAATAATTAGAGGTCTATCTAGAGACACTGAAAACTCTAAGTTTGGGGGTGATTATCACTTCCCTAGTGCCTTACCTTTAACTCTCAGAAAGTCCCTACACTTAGGACTTGATATCTGTGCCTTGACCATTTTACAAGATTACCTTCATACTCGTTTTCCCGAGCCTAATGATGTCCATGAAGGAGTTCAGTCGTTAGAAACCCATCCTCTGGTTGATGTGGTTTGCCCAGGCTATGATCCCCAGATTGACTTTGTTTTCCCACCAAATAGTTTTCTTCCAACTGTGGGAACGTTTATATTCCAAATGTGTCGAATATTAAGTTGTGAGACTAGACCTAAATGCTTTAGGAAATTAGAATCGACACATTTGCTTAAGAATGACCACTACTCTCATTGTGGTCAAATTTGTAAGTCAAATCTTATTGGCTTAGAGGATCCTCAGTTATTTAGGTTATTATTGTGCGCTTCTAAGATCATATTTGAGTTTTTCCAGACTCTAGGACCTAATAATTTGGATCCAACCTATGAGGAAATGCATCCGAGGAAAATATTTTATTTAGACCCTTTCATAGAACCTGAACCTGAACCACAATTAGATATAAATATCTTAAAACTAGATAAGGGCATGTTATTCTTGTTCACTTTCTTGGGTTATTGTAGTTTCCTTTGGTCATCTCTTTTTCGTTTTAAAGACCCACAGTTATTTCGACTGTTACTTTATGGTTCGAGTTGACTAATCCTTTCCTAAGTCTGGCTGAAGACTTTAAACTTAGCACTTCTTGGGAGGTAACCCAATATTCTTGCGACACGGTAATATCCTTCCTTATCTCTTTTGCTTCAAGTGGTAACAGTTTCTCCTTGTTCATGCTTTTAGTTTCATCTTTAGAACATTGAGGACAATGTTAGATTTAAGTTTGGGGGTATGGGAGAAACTTTTTAGTTGCATAATAAATAAACTCCAGAGCCTAGAAATTTACGCCTATTAAGGATAGCACTAACCAATCTAAGTGGATGGAAACATTTTTGTTTTAGGATTGAGGAACCAATCTGACTAGATGGAAACATCTATAGAGTCTATTCATAAAAGCACAGAGCTCAGGTGTTAGAAATAACATGATAGTTTCGCCATATCTTGTCGAGTCCTTTTCACTTTCTATTTTTAGTTTCTTTTATTTCAAGTGATTTGGTGGGGCACACGATTCAAGTTGTTACCTTTGCTAGGGTGAAATAGAGTGACTGAGTTACCTTTTCAAAAAAAAAAAAAAAAAAAAAAAAAAAATATTATTAGACCGGACCAGTTAGACCAATCGGAATAAGTATTAACACTTGGATAGCAATATGCGTGTGTTCTCCCTGTTTCCGTCGCCTAAGCAAGCGTGGAATGCAGGACCCGTGGGAACTATCGTGTAATCTGCTGACAAGAAGCATGCGCTTGGATCCAAAAGATCTATTCATGCCGTTAAGTTAAAAAAAATAAAAAAAATGATTATTGTTATGTGTAGTCAACTGCTGGTTCCCTTGTATTTGCCAGTTTGTTGATCTAGATTTAAGTTATTGACCACTGGTTCCCTTGTATATGCCAGTGTGTTAATATTAGTCAGACCGGTATCTCAGTCATTTAGGTTAGGTTCATCTTGGCAGAGGCCTTCAGACAGATATGGGAAACACCGTTCGCTTTTCAACCATCTACATTTTTCTTTTTCCATCTTCTTAATCTTTTCATGTGATTAGTCTGACTCCGAGTGTGATGTCCATCGTGAAACTATCTTAGTAGAGCTCTGTCACTTATATGAATTTTAGTATGCTTGAGTGCAAACTCGTGTACAGCAATTGGAATTTCGCATCAGGGCTTCCTCTTAAAGTCAATAATTGTATGCCAACCAAGGAGGTTCTTTAGTGCTTTCCAAGGTTCTGCGTAGATAGCTAGGGTCTGGAGTATTGGTTTTTGTGGGTACACCTCTGATAAACCCACCCGAGATTAACTCGGTCACTTTTCAAGAATAAATTTTGCTCGAGGACTAGCAAATAATAAGTTTGGGGGTATTTGATAGACACATTTTTGTGTCTAATTTGTCCTCAATGTCCGTATTGTTGGCACTCGATTTTGTACTAATTTTGTTATTTTATGTATTTGTAGATATTTTTTGGAAATAAATATTTTGGAAAATTCGGCTCGAAAAGTTGATTTTGGCACCCGGAGGACAAGTGTTATTCGGACTCTCGCTTTTGGATAAGGGGTAACCTAATTACTAAGGGCACCCCCAGGTCACCCCCAAGGCAGCTGCTATTCGCACACAAGTTCCGGTTAGGGGGAGGACATCTTCTTCCCAAATTCAAAAAAAACAAAATTGGCGGGAAAAAATTGTTATCAACTGGCAGATTTAGGGTTGGAAGTTTGGACGGGATTAAAGGAGATTCAATGGCCCAAATTAAATGGGTTTGTTCCTAGGCCTATATAGAGCTGGTATGGGTGTTGGATTCGGTCAAAATTGGTTAGATAACCGTGGTAATCAAATCAGGGAAGATATTCTAAAATAAGAAAATATTCTATTCTTGATTCTTGGATGGAAGAGACGTGCATGGGTTGATTTTATTGGCTGGAACCAATCCCTACAGCTCAAGGATGACGCGTGAAGAGATAAAACATGGAACATCCGTAACAATCAGAGAATTAACGAAAAAATATCGGGATATTTTCATTCACTGCCGAGTAATGGGAAGATTTTTTTGGATTAATGGAGGAGATTCAATGGTTTTCGTTATTTATGTCCTCCTGTGCTCAGAGAGGCCTGTCGTTTTGGGGAGGTTTGGAGGCGAGCAGAGAGGCGTGGAGGGTTGCAGAGAAGTTACCTGCTGCTGCTGCTGCCATTAACACGCCTGAAGAACACGAAGAACGGACTGGCAGAAGCAGTCGTTTATCAACAGCAACATCGACTGTCCTCTGTGGGTCGTAGTTCTTCAACGACAACAGCAACTCAGCTCTGTCGTTGATTCTGGACGCCATCTGTGGGTCGCAGAGTTCTGTTTTTCATCAATTTCTTGTATTTCTCTTCATTGTAAAACACTTTTGAGCATCAATGAAATATTTTGAGAGCATTTTTACTATGATGAGATAAACCCCAACACTGGGACGACGGAGGAGGCCAAACTTCATACTTGGGGTAATTTATTTAATTCTATATTTACTTTTTGCACCAATTTTAATTGAATTAAGATTTTAATTAATTATTTGTGATTTCATTTGATGGTTTATGCTTAGTCCTAGGGATTTTTGATATGCCATGCTTAAGAAATACAAGTAATATTTTATAAAATCTACTTTGGCAAAGAATAGAGTTAATCTTCATTTTGTTTTAAATTATAATTGCCTAGAATTAATTTCTGAACCACTTGAAAATGAAAAATGGCCGAATCTTTAGTCCCAGTACCTCTCTACCATTTTGTCAATATTTGTATATATATTTATTTTCTAAAAAATTATCCTTCACAAGTCCGAGAGTTTGAACCTCATTACTACAACCACCGAAAAATATTTAATTAAATCACCACCTACCAGCTTCACATCCCACGGCCCATCTCACGAAACATCACCTCTTGATGAACCCGCCTCACACCAGAACATCCCATACCCTAAAACTATCGAACCAACCTCATTCTTCCTCTTCCCTTCTCTTTCTTTTCCTTCTCCTTCACCCGACAGTTGCAGAGCTCTGCAACTGCAACTCCTGCCCCTGCCATGCCGCCAACACCATCACCTCCACAGTTCTGCCACCACCACCTTCCCAAAACCGACCGCCTCGACCATAACCTCAACTTCTCTCTTCCTCGGTTGTAGCTTCTCCATCAGACGCTAAAACCTAGAAAGACAGAACTAGGGTTCCATCAGAAGACAACATTGAGGCGTGTTTCAGGAGCAGAAGAAGAAGATAAAGCATGGGTATGAGCTTAATCGCAGAGGGGACAACGAAATCAGTGAGTAATTTTGGGAATTTGAGAAAACCCTAATTTCAATTTAGGGTTTCGAAAATTTAGGGTTTGTTGTAAACTATAAATATGGATGTTGTTGCTACTGTTAGGGTGTTCTTGGACTAGCCAAGTTTCCACCCAATTTGGGTTAGGTTAATTTAATTCCAATTTTAATTTCACTGTTTATTTTTAGGGTTCTTGTTTTGCAATTTCATTTCCTGTTTAATCATGTATGTGTTCTGTTAAAATTGTTGTTCATGATAATGTGTGTTGTTTACATGTGTGTTACTGTTTTGCATTCTAAATGTGTTCCTGTTTAATTTTAATGTCATGTTAGTGCCATGTTTAGCTCAACTGTTGTTTTAATTCACTGTTAGTTTAATGGAATGCTAGGCTAGAAACCTTTGAAGCACTGAATTGATTGAGTAATGGAAGAAATCAGTGCTCATAGCAAGCTGATTACTTGCCATTCCATTTGTATGCTTAGGGTGCATTGTGTTGATTGAGTAGTGGGGAGAAACTAGTGCTCACTAGTGACAATGAGCAAGCTAGTTCTCTTCCCACTCTAGAAGAATGCCTTAGCTTTGCTCTGTTAGCTTCTCCACATCCCCTGCCCTTGGCCTTAGGCCTTGGTTTGTTTTGTCATCTTTCTTTGCTGTCTAGTATTTGCTTTGTTTAGTTCTTGCATTGTTCTCTGCTTGTTTTCTTTATTGTCTTCACTGTTTTGTTCACTGCCATCTTTTCTTTCTCACTTGCCTTGCACTGCTGCATTGCTTTTCTCCCTTGCTGTTGCTGCTGTCTTCTTGGCCTTGAGCTGCTGTGCACTGCTTGTGCAGCTGCTGCTGCAACCCATCTGCCCTGCAACTCTCCTGTTGCCTTTTCCTTCCACTGCTGCTGCTGCTGCATTGAGCCCAAAAGCCTCAGAAGCCCATAAGTCCAAAGCCTGGGTTTTTAACCATTGGCCCTTTACAAACCAAAGCCCAGGTCTAATCAAAAGACCACAGTCCACTGTTAGCTCAATCCCATTGAGCCCAAAAGCCCAAAACAAGGTTTAAGACCTAAAGCCCATAGTCCACATTTCTGAGCCCAAGCTCAGTTCAATCCATTTCAAAATCATTCAAAGGCCCAAAACAGTTCTCATCATTACAAACAAACTCAAAGGCCCAAAGCACAATCATAACCCATTGGTTACCAAAATCCATTGGTACCCAAAGCCCAACAATAGCAAATTTAGAACCCAAAATAGCTAGAACACTTCAAACACACCCAGTCTCTGTGGATCGACCCGTACTTGCACGAGCTACAACTGACGACCGTGCACTTGCAGTATTACTGTAGGCCCGCGTTTTTATTGCGCTTAATTTTATACATATCTCCGGACCCACCAAGTTTTTGGCGCCGTTGCCGGGGATAATTTTTAGGACCTTTTAGAAGCCTACCAAGTTTTTGGCGCCGCTGCCGGGGATTGGTGCTGTGTTTTTCGTGTGTTTTTCTTAGCTATTTTGCATTTCACTTCATAGCATTTGCATCTGCATCTGCTTCACTTCATTTGCTGTTGGACCTGCTGTTCTGAACCTGTTTTTCCTCTGCTGGGACGCCACCAAGGAAAAGAACCAAAACCCAACTGGGTTTTTGCAACAATATCAGAGCAGCTGGGCTGTGCTAAAAAGGTAAGCCTAAACCCATTCCATTGAGAGAACCCAACCTGTGGGCTTCCAAATTTCTTTAATTGTGGGCTTGTAATAATTAACCCAATTTTTTGGGCTTTTTATTTTTCTATTTTGGGTTTGTAATTAATTATTTTTGGGCTTGTTTGTTTAATTTGTGGGCTTGTATTTATTTTGTGTGGGCTTGTTTAAATTCTTCCATTGGACTTGTATTTTGTATTCTGGGTTTAAACCCAGCTGAGCTTATAACTGATTGTGGGCTTGCTTCCACTCAAGAGTGGACCTCGAAACCAAAGTTTTAAAACAAACGTCGGGCCTTAACCAACTGGGCCAAATTAAACTTTCAAAATTAAAACTTAGTGTTTCGTGAGCCGCAGCCTTCCTTCCATTCCATTAGAGGACAAACAGTGGGCTTGCTCCCATTCAAAAACCAAATTTTATTTTCTTTTTTTGAAAAAAAAAAAAAAATTTCTTTTTTTTCCCAAAAAAAACCAAAATTTTCTTTTGCTCCCATTTTAAACCAAATTTCTTTTATATCCCACCAAAACCAAATTTTTCCCAAAAATCCAAACCCATCAAAACCAAATTTTTGAAAACCCATTAAAACCAAATAGTGGGCTTTGTGTCTTTTCAAAATGGGCCAACCTCGTGCTCTCCATGAATACATGTATCCGTCAATAAAATTCCATTATATGTATTGTATTACCTCAAACCAATAACCCTTTTAAAATAAATGCAAGCATGATACAAATACTTCCTATATTTCGAGGGTTCGATTCTGAGAACCCCTATACTCATGTAAGAGAGTTTGAACAAATTTGTCGGACTATGCAACCTGATCATATGTCCGAAGACTCTCTGAAATTGCGTTTGTTTACATTTTCTTTAAAGGAAAGGGCCAAAACATGGTTTTACGGTTTGAGACCACAATCAATCAACACTTGGGACAACTCACAATCATTTTTCCAAAAATTTTTCCACATCATAGGACCATCGCTATTCGTCAAAGTATCAATTGTTTTGTCCAATTGGATGAGGAAACTGTTTTTCACTATTTTGAACGTTTTAATGATTTGTTGAGTGAATGTCCGCACCATGGAATTGAGAAGTGGAGACTTGTCGTCATCCTCTATGAGGGACTAGACTTTAAATCTCGAACCATGGTTGAGTCTATGTGTAATGGTGAGTTTATTGATAAATCTGTGGATGATGCATGGAATTTTTTAGCCGAGATTGCAGAGAAAACCCATCAATGGGAATCCGTTAGGGAAACAGGAACAACACCACATGATATGAGTCACCCTCATGAATTAGAGTTTTATTCTTGTAATAGCTCCGACCTTAGGATTGAAAATTATCCTAGATTGCAAAATCCTATCATGATGATGATGATTATGATGTTATGTTAGAAGAACATGTCTATACTGAAAATGTTATGGAACCTTTGGGTTCAAATACATTAGGCTTCTCTGCCCCGACCTTAATGCATGATATTTCTTCTAGTATTCCATGTGATGTTTCCCCTGATGTGCCGATACACGAGAATAAATCTGTTGATGATGTTGATAATTCTGATTGTGATCTTGCCAATTGATTGATGATTGTGAGCATGATGTGACATGTGTAGATGAGTTAGAAGATTTTGATTTGATTGATAATGATATGCCTATTCTTCTACCTAAGTCACAATCTGATGGCCTTCCACCCAACCTAGATTTGGTTTGTACCATATTGTAAACCATTTTTCTGAAAATTCCTAATCTAGGTTGGAACTGTGTGCTTCCCAAGTCCTCTTGGACTATTTTGCTTCAAAATATAACACTTTTAAGAGCCACAGTTGGAATGCATTTCTTTGCCCATCCCGAAAACAGTCCATTATGAGTTAGACCTTTTGAATCCTGAACCCTAAAATTAAAAGATTTTGTGCTTAAAAGTAAACCTGTTGAAAAATTTTGGTTTAGGGGTGATTCATTCGGTTTTTCACTCTCACTCCCATTTAAGTCCAATTTTAGTGTTTTGAAACTTTCTTTGTCTCTACACTTTTCTTTTGGGTTGATCCTCAACTCTTTAGATTGTTAGTGTATGGTGAATTTTTTGTATATAATCCAGTAGATAAAATTTCTTAAAAACCCTTTTGTTCCTTTTGTATATATTTTGCTAATCCAATATGATCTCGGTGAAATATGTTGGATTTTTGCCTTGAATAACGGAGTTTTAATTCTGCTTTCGCCGAAATCGGGTATTCTCTCTCCTTATTCTACTCAGCATGTCCCTTTCCATATGTTGCATTTTAATCCTTTCCATATTTTGAAACATTGAGGACAATGTTTAGTTTAGGTTTGGGGGTATAGAGTAGATACCACGATAATATGCCATAAATATGCCATAATTGAAAACAAAACTCCATCTTTTTGAAAAAATTGAAAAATTCCAAAAAAATTAAAAATCAAAATTCAAAAAAATTAAAAATGAAAAATCATAAAAATGGAGCTCATTTACCTTGAAATGTTGACTCTTGTGCAAATATGTATAATTATTAGGAGTCTTAGTCTAGATATTTAGGCACCCTGATTCTAGCACAATTCACATAGTGATAAGAAATTTGCACGCGCACGATCTACCAATACATGTATGGCCTCGATCTTCAAGGTGTTTGATAGGAAGTTACGATTGCCAATCACTTTAGAATACTGAACGAAACTTGACTAGCTTGTTCTTTGGTTGGTTGGGATAGAAGGTGGAGGTTACATTAAGAAAAACAACCATCGAATTTAACTGGGTGCATCAAAAAGGGCTACCTCTTGCAAAGTGTCATGTAATTTTTGTTTCCTTTTGTATTTATCAAAAGTGTTTCCTAGTTCAAAAAAAATAAATAAATAAATAAATAAATAAATAAATATATCAGAAAAATACAAAAAAATCAAGTATTTATCAATTCCATCATCTCTTGTTCCAAAAATAAAAAGAGAATAGTCAATGTAAATAAGAGTCATGTAAAGAGTCATTTTGTTGTTTTTTGTAATAAGCAAGGAGGGTGTATGCCATTGATGTACAACGCGAGTAATTATGAAATACCTCCAACTCATTCACAATTCTCGTAAAGTCCGGACAGCTAGCTAGATTTCGACCTCAGTTTTTAGCCTGAGAAACTATCTCTTGGTGATTAGTAGTCATAACTTCAGATCTTCCTTTACACATGTGTAGATACACTTTACACTCTTATCACATGTCTTTTTTTGTTATCAGTGCTAGGATTGTGCCTTCGATAGCTAGATTGACATCTCCATTTTGCTGTGAGCTTAACTGTTTTGCACATGTCACATTTGATGGAATCTGAGCTCATATTTTGTCCTTAGGTTTTGTAGGCACACTTCTGGTAAACCTTCACGAGACTTCAACTCGTCCACTAGGGACACTTAGTGGTTTAAAAGGCTTAGTGCATACGCTAAATGCATTCGAGAGACCAGCGACAGTGGTATAGTTAGGATTTCCTTAGTTTGTTTTACTTGAGGACAAGTAAAATTCAGGTTTGGGGGTATTTGATGAGTGCCAAATATTGTATATTTATCCCTTTTGTTGGCATTTAACTCATCTTTTGATCATTAATTCTACATTTTATCCCATATTCTGTATTTTCATTGTTTTCAAGAATAAATATTTTTATTAATTAATTTTGCATTTTTAGGTAATAAATAAAGTTCGGATGACTTGCGGAGCAAAAAGAGCAGAAAAGTAGTGAAAAGCCGGGAGAAATCACGCAAGGAAGCCGCGAAGAATGGTGCGCACAACCTCATTTTCTACACACAAAAACGCCTCCGTTCTCAGCCATCAGATCAGTTCTCAGAAGCATCCGACGGTCGCTCCTTCATAGAGCATCAAAATCTGAAGTCT
The DNA here is from genome assembly GCF_003573695.1 of Papaver somniferum. Lineage (NCBI taxonomy): Eukaryota > Viridiplantae > Streptophyta > Magnoliopsida > Ranunculales > Papaveraceae > Papaver > Papaver somniferum. The sequence goes on along the minus strand of NC_039366.1, from coordinate 199,592,809 downwards.
CTGCCAAGCACCACAGCGCTTAAATTCCAAGCCTTCAGATTAGATGGTAGTTGAATCCAACGGTCGCTTCCTTGCTGTTCATCAAATCCCGATACTTCCGCTTAACACTACAACACCTAAGCCCATCTAGAGCCGTTAACTTCGTTGTATCAAAAAATCTGACGGTCGCTACCAACCTCTTCAGGAGGAACCATCCGATCCACCTACCAGCTTCACATCCCACGGCCCATCTCACGAAACATCACCTCTTGATGAACCCGCCTCACACCAGAACATCCCATACCCTAAAACTATCGAACCAACCTCATTCTTCCTCTTCCCTTCTCTTTCTTTTCCTTCTCCTTCACCCGACAGTTGCAGAGCTCTGCAACTGCAACTCCTGCCCCTGCCATGCCGCCAACACCATCACCTCCACAGTTCTGCCACCACCACCTTCCCAAAACCGACCGCCTCGACCATAACCTCAACTTCTCTCTTCCTCGGTTGTAGCTTCTCCATCAGACGCTAAAACCTAGAAAGACAGAACTAGGGTTCCATCAGAAGACAACATTGAGGCGTGTTTCAGGAGCAGAAGAAGAAGATAAAGCATGGGTATGAGCTTAATCGCAGAGGGGACAACGAAATCAGTGAGTAATTTTGGGAATTTGAGAAAACCCTAATTTCAATTTAGGGTTTCGAAAATTTAGGGTTTGTTGTAAACTATAAATATGGATGTTGTTGCTACTGTTAGGGGTGTTCTTGGACTAGCCAAGTTTCCACCCAATTTGGGTTAGGTTAATTTAATTCCAATTTTAATTTCACTGTTTATTTTTAGGGTTCTTGTTTTGCAATTTTCATTTCCTGTTTAATCATGTATGTGTTCTGTTAAAATTGTTGTTCATGATAATGTGTGTTGTTTACATGTGTGTTACTGTTTTGCATTCTAAATGTGTTCCTGTTTAATTTTAATGTCATGTTAGTGCCATGTTTAGCTCAACTGTTGTTTTTAATTCACTGTTAGTTTAATGGAATGCTAGGCTAGAAACCTTTGAAGCACTGAATTGATTGAGTAATGGAAGAAATCAGTGCTCATAGCAAGCTGATTATCTTGCCATTCCATTTGTATGCTTAGGGTGCATTGTGTTGATTGAGTAGTGGGGAGAAACTAGTGCTCACTAGTGACAATGAGCAAGCTAGTTCTCTTCCCACTCTAGAAGAATGCCTTAGCTTTGCTCTGTTAGCTTCTCCACATCCCCTGCCCTTGGCCTTAGGCCTTGGTTTGTTTTGTCATCTTTCTTTGCTGTCTAGTATTTGCTTTGTTTAGTTCTTGCATTGTTCTCTGCTTGTTTTCTTTATTGTCTTCACTGTTTTGTTCACTGCCATCTTTTCTTTCTCACTTGCCTTGCACTGCTGCATTGCTTTTCTCCCTTGCTGTTGCTGCTGTCTTCTTGGCCTTGAGCTGCTGTGCACTGCTTGTGCAGCTGCTGCTGCAACCCATCTGCCCTGCAACTCTCCTGTTGCCTTTTCCTTCCACTGCTGTTGCTGCTGCATTGAGCCCAAAAGCCTCAGAAGCCCATAAGTCCAAAGCCTGGGTTTTTAACCATTGGCCCTTTACAAACCAAAGCCCAGGTCTAATCAAAAGACCACAGTCCACTGTTAGCTCAATCCCATTGAGCCCAAAAGCCCAAAACAAGGTTTAAGACCTAAAGCCCATAGTCCACATTTCTGAGCCCAAGCTCAGTTCAATCCATTTCAAAATCATTCAAAGGCCCAAAACAGTTCTCATCATTACAAACAAACTCAAAGGCCCAAAGCACAATCATAACCCATTGGTTACCAAAATCCATTGGTACCCAAAGCCCAACAATAGCAAATTTAGAACCCAAAATAGCTAGAACACTTCAAACACACCCAGTCTCTGTGGATCGACCCGTACTTGCACGAGCTACAACTGACGACCGTGCACTTGCGGTATTACTGTAGGCCCGCGTTTTTATTGCGCTTAATTTTATACATATCTCCGGACCCACCAAGTTTTTGGCCGGGGATAATTTTTAGACCTTTTAGAAGCCTGCCACATACGAGCTGAGAGATACGGCCTCTATACTCAACTTCCAAAGTTGATGGCGTGCAAGCAGAAATTTCTAGACGAGATTCATAAGACTCATAGTCGCTCGACGACCACTTAGTAAGCTCATCTATCGATATTTTATTCTTCCTTGCGCAAAGAAGCAACTTGGAGCAATTGATGAAGAATCTTAGGATGGGTCATATGTCGTTCTCTCTGTATGGACATTCGCTTCAACTTATTCAAGATTCAGGATAAACAAGCTAAACTTTTCCTGAAGAAGAATCATGATGGTTAAGGCATATGGACGTTCGTACACTTCATTCAATAAGAGACAAGCAAAGTTTCCAATATTCATAAAACTGAAATACTATAACAATTTAAACCTACAAAAAATCAAAAAATGTTCAACTACTACAAGATTAGTAAAACTTAATTGTCAGAATCATCATCATCTTCACGATCGGAACCTTCTTCAAGTTATTCTTCAGAATCATATTCAGAGTTTTCCTCAGAAATCTTTTCGAGATGATCTTCAGGATCCTCATATGATGCATCTAAGTAGTCATCCTCCTCACATTCATCTTGGAAATCGATATCGGCCAACCGTTCAGCCCTTATACCAGGTGGATATGGCTCGAATCTACGTCCAACGGGTTCCCAGACGGGTTCAATGATCGTTGTCGTATGCGCCAAAAATAATTACACTTTCTCACTCACAAAATATATAATGAAGTACTAGGTAAGAAAGGATCGTTCCCACAGAGAGGCTATTGTTGTTATTTTCAGATTCTTAAGTAACCAAGGGAGGTTTTTATGAAAGCAATAATAATTAAATAAAAAGCAAAGTCAAATAATAGAGAATAATCAAAAGTTCAGAATATTGGTCAAGGAATTCATCTTCAATCTTAAACAAATGCTTGCATATATGATTAGAATTACAATTTAATCTCTTTTTTATCAAAATACCTTGAGTACCAATAGAGCAAGATACTCCATCAAATTCATAAGTTCATCAACATCCACATTAGCGCTGCGGACGTGAATTCTACCTAAAGAATAACCTAACGCCTTGCACTAATTAAGTTCAAATCCTATGAGCGTTAAGTTTTAAAAAAAGGCAAATCAATGCAATTGTCATACATTGCGCATAAAAATTCGGACAAAGGTTAAACACTACATATGATCACAAGAGTGTATCACTACAAACCGTAATCATATCATGCTACTCGTATTTAGGGTTATCGTTCGATGAAAACCCTAAAATAGATATGGATAAATATGTGAGTCCAATTAAATTTCCACTCAATTAAACAAACATCTAAATCCTATCACAATTTGTCAATCATGTGATTATTAAAATAGTAGAAGTTTAAACGATAACCGAGAGAGAAAACTAATGCATAAATCAAAAATAAATTGTAGATATAAGACTACATCCTTAACCAATAATTAAAAAATTATCTACTCATAGCTATGGAGTTTATAAACATCAACATATTAATAATATTAATCAATAAAGAAAAAGAAAAATAAAAATTAACCAACGCAAACCCTAGAATATCTGACTCTCTCCAAGTAGAATAGAATATATGTTATGTTATAAAAGTTGTAGAAGTCTTCTCTTTTATAGCTCTTCTTGTTTCCAAAATTAGGTCTAAGTATCCAAAAGCCCATACCAAAGTAGTCCACCAATCCCATGTGTGAGAAAAACCCATGTAAAAATTATTTCCCAAAACGTCGCCAGAAGTCCCAAAAATTGGCCGGAAAGTTGATCGGAAAACAGCTTCAGGTGACCAGCGAAGTTCACCGATCACCGGTCAAACTAGTAAGGTTATCGAGTCAACTCAGACAATCTGACTGAGTCAGTGCCGAGTCAAATGGTTGAATCAGTCATAAGTCAGTTAGCTGTTAGTCAGATAGATAATGTCTGAGTCAGATGCTAAATCGGCTTACTTGGTCCAAATCTGGCCAAAGCCATTGCACAGGCTGTACTGAAACTTGCACCATGATTGCGCAACACAGCTTGGGTCCGGCCATGATTGCGCAACATCACTTCCATCATCTTCTTCTCAACACTTCCATCATTCAAACTGCAGCATCACTTCAGCTTAGCCATCTCAGCTTCTACAACACAAACCACCTGCAATTTGTAGCTCCATTCCACCAATACGAATTCCTCCATTCCTATCTCAGCTGCAGTATCATTTCAAACCTTCACCGCAATTCCCATACAAACTGTCACATCTCAGTCATCAGCAGCACCAGTCTCTGTCAGTCCCAATCCTTATCGTAATCTGCAATTCAAGCATTCTGAGCTCATCAGTTTCAGATCTCAGTTTAAGCTTCCCTGTACCTAGCATATATCTAATTCAGTACTCACTTCTCTACCAGCTCAACCTGCAATGCCCCTTTAAGTTCTCACTGCAACACATCATCAATCATTCAGCTGCTCCATACTGTCAAAGTCATTTGAAACTCTGACCAGCACAACCAACCACTCGCAAGCACACAAACTCCTCCCCTGCATCACAATCAACCACAGCAGATCGACCAAATCCACCACTATTGCACCAGAGCCCATCTAAAGACCAACATAGGCTCAACAAACCATCCACCAGACTGTAGCAACAAACTTCCTCTTTGTAGCTCATAAAATCACCACAAATTCCGACTGCAACTGCAACTCAACTTGAGTCACAACCTCAGGCTATTTCAATAATAGCAATAATTATGCAACTCATTCATTCAATTTAATTCTTAAATATTGCCTAGATAAGTAGATTTTCAAAATACTAGTTGTTATTCTCAAGCATGGAACATCAAGAACCCTAAGCTAAGCATGCACCATCAAGTGAAAAAACAAATACTTAATAAAAATCATTATTTCAACTTTTATTCAATGCAAATAATCATAAAGTATTGCAAAAATTAATTTAAATTGAGTTTACCACATAATAATTGGAAAAATATCTTCCTCCGTCAGAGATTGGGTCTAGCTTCTCATGTTGGAAACACGCTCAAAATATGAATTCATTGCTGAAAACTATTGAAGAACGATACAATGATACAAACCAAGAAATAAATTAAACCAAGAATTTGCAATGCTTTTCAGTTTTTGCAAACCCAATGATACAAAGAACGATATATGAAACTGTTGAAGTTACTGTTTGGATGTCGCTGGAAAACTGTTGCAAAACATGTGAATATGCGACAGTTATTTAACGACTGTCTTGGACAGGTATTATTCTTCGTGTGTTCTTCACATGCAGCAACAGAAAAAAAATTCCTGCACTCGTGATTCCTTCCTCGGCAGCTCTCTAGACTTCCCCAAAACTCTCGACCTTTTTTTTGTAACTCCCAGCATGGCAACACCCTTTATATATTCAACAGGGCCAAAAATACTCGACAATAACTCCATATGATCTTCTTTCCTTTCTCAGGAATAATTTCTTTTTATTTTTATCCACGAGAATAATTCCATTATGCATGCAATCTTCAATTATAGCACAAAATTCCGAGTATTTCTCACATAAATAACTTTCCCTGTTTTCCGAGAATCAATACAAATCTTCTTTTTTTATGATTACAACACAATTATCTTCCATGTTTTGTAATAACAGGACAATACCAATCAATTCCATTGAGAATATCCCGTGAATATCTCTTCAAATTCAATTGAGAAAAATCACGCAGGTGATGAAATTATTTTCCTGCCAAAATAATCTTCAAAAGGGGAAGAAGAAGGTTACCCCTTATCCAGTGGTCGCCCCTTATCCATTTTTGGAGTCCGAATAATAAATGTCCTTGGGTGCCTTTAGTAATTTTTCTGAGTCGATTTTTCCAAAAATGTTTATTTACCAAGAACACCTATTATCTGCTATTCCTCGAGAAAATCTAACCTAGAAAATAAAACACAAACTCACTGTCGCATGCATCGAGATTGCATTTAGCAAATGCAACAAGCCTTTAAACCCCTAGGTGGCCTTGGTGGCCGAGTTATTGTCTCGGGAGGGTTTACAAGAGGTGTACCCACAAAACCTTTAGTCCAAAGTCTGTCTACCTAGACAGAATCTAGGAATGACACCAATCAATCTCCTTGGTTGGCATACTCTCATTGACTACAGGAGGAAATACCCTGTTGCGAAATCCCAATTTTTGTACACGAGTTTGCACTCACATACTAAAATTCGTTATAAGTCACAAAGCTCTACTCAGATAGCCGCATCCATACTCGGAATCAAACTAATCACATGGAAATATTTAAGAAGATGGATAAAGAGAAAAATGTAAAGTTCTAGGCGTTGACTAAGGTGAACGGTGTTTCCCATATCTGTCTGAAGGCCACTGGAAAGATGAACCTATCCTAATGGACTGAAATATTGGTCTGACTAATATCAACATAACTGGCATATACTAGGGAACCAGTGGTCGACAAACCTAATTCTAGATCAACTCAGCTGACATATACAAGGGAACCAGCGGTCGATTTTATTGAATAATTTATTCTGGTTGGTCTACAGATCTGGTCTCTCTTTTTTTGAAAGATTTTTTTTTTTGAAAGTAGCTCAGTCACTCTATTTTACCATATCAGTGGTAACAATTCGATGCGTGTGCCCACCAAATCACTTAGATAAACATATTTTCAAAAACAAAATAAAATAAAAAGAAGGTGAAAAGGACTCAACAAAAAATGGCGAAACTACCATGTTATTTCTAACACCTGAGCTCTATGCTTTTATGAATAGACTCTTATTTGTGGGTTCCTCAACTCCTAGAACCAAGACGTTTCCATCCACTTAGATTGGTTATTGTCATCCTTAATTGGCACATGGTTTGTAGACTCTAGAGTTTCTTTATTGCAACAAAAATTAAAAGTTTTTTCCTCACACCCAAACTTAAATCTAACATTATCCTCAATGTTTCAAATGAAGTGCATTACCAAAAGTATAGTAACATGAGGAAGAGAAAAGTTGGAAAGATAGTACCTGCGCAAAGTGTAACAATCCTTCTGTGGAGAATAAGGAAAAATAATATACAACATACAAACCGCCTTGATGGTCAGTCAAGTGTAAACAGGGACTTCCTCAACATCACCTGTATAAAAAGGTTCTGAAAAGGGTTTCAATCTCTGATTATTAACCTTCGAAGAACTACTACCATCCGGTGTCTCAATATCAACAGCTCCATGAGGAAAAACAGTGCGAACTTTTTGACCTGGAGAAAATGACTTTCTTAAAATATTTCTATCATGCACAAGTTTCATTTTTTTTCTTATACTCCTTAGCACTATCATATGCATCTCTATGAATCTCATCCAACTCATCGAGCTGGAGCTTCCTATGAGCTCCTGCCTTGTCAAGTGAAAATTTTAGCTGCTTAACAGCTCAATATGCTCTATGTTCTAACTCAACAGGTAAGTGACATGCCTTGCCATACACAAGTCAATAAGGTGACATTCCAATTGGGGTTTTAAACAATGTACGGTAAGCCCATAAGGCATCAAAAAGCCTCGACGACCAGTATTTCCGATTAGCATTAACTGTTTTTCTAATATACGTTTTATCTCCTTATTAGAAACCTCTACCTGACCACTAGTCTGCGGATGATACGGGGTAGCTACCATATGTGTAATACCATATTTCTTCATCAAAAGCCTAAAAGGTCCATTACAAAAGTGCGATCCTCCATCACTAATTACATCTCGTGGTGCACCAAAACGTGTAAGTATGTTATCTTTCAAAAGCTCTATCACATCCAAGTGACAGGTCTCTAAGAACTGGACTTCCTCATGGACAGTATATGGAGAATCGGGTAACAGAGTTTGAAGAAACTCAATTAAAACCTTAGAGGTACAAATCTCGAGTCCCAAGTTAGGGACTTCAATTAGGGATACTTGACGATCGCCAAAATCATCATTACCTCCAAACTTACGGTGAAAAATACCCTCAAATGGACCAATATCTATGGGGTGGATTCTAGGGTCCATAAAGTCAGCATAATAACTAGTTTCTTTTGGGGACTGGTCATCTAAACGAACAACATTATCATATAATGGATTATCAAAGAAAGTATCTAGCATAGGATCATCAACTAAGGTGTTCATCATGGTCACCTCCTCCGAATCACTAAAGGGTTCATCAAATAATGGATTATCAAACACACTGCATACTAACAGATCAGGAGCTAAAGTGCTAATCATGTTCACCACTTCTAAATCATCTATTTCAGGAGACTTAATAACATTAAAGACATTTATCTCAGTAGTCATATTACCAAAATATATTCATAAGTCCGATTCTATAATTGATGACAGCGTTAGATGTGGCTAAGAATAAGCGACATAGAATCACCGGGATTTGAGCACTTGGGTCATGAACAGGTTGGGTATCTATAACAAAAAAATCCACTGGGTATATGAACCTATCAACCTCAATAAGAACATCTTCTATGACACCATGAGGGACTTTGACAGACCTATCATCTAACTGAAGTGTCATTTTGGTTGGTTTCATACCAAGACCTAGATGGGTATAAACTTAGTATGGTAGTAAGTTAACACTAGCTCCTAATTCAAGCAATTCCTTATCAACTACGTGACTACCAATCACACAAGATATGGTGGGGCATCCATGGTCCTTATACTTATGGGGTGTTTGGTTCAGAAGAATTGAACTTACTTGACCAGCTAAAAAGGATTTTTTATGGATATTAAGATTATGCTTTCGTGTACATAGATCTTTAAGGAACTTCGCATAAGCAGGCATTTGCCTAATTGCTTCTAATAACGGAATGTTGGTGTTCACCTGCTTGAACGTTTCCATTATCTCATTGAAAGTCGACTCCTTCTTTGTTGGGGATAATAATTGTGGATATGGGTCTCTAGGCACAAAGGTAGTTTTATCAGGAATTTCTTGGGACTCCTTAGAGATTTTTCAGTTTCCTCATCTATGGGCTCCTCCTCTTAGGAATTATAAGGTGGAACTACATTATTTCCACTAAGCATGGCTACCTTATTGTCTACCGTTTTACCGCTCCTAAGGGTTGTTATCGAGTTCACATAGTTTGATGATTTCTCACCAGCTAAAGATATTTGATGGACTCCCCTATTATTGGGTTGTGGTTGAGTAGGAAACTTTCCTTTTTCTCTCAAAGTCTCATTTATCTTAATAACATGGGTTTTCAACTCGGAAATAGCTTGAGAGTTAGCCTAACCTATTCTATTATTTTCTTATAAACCTTGAGCAATAGATTGCTGAAATTGCAGAGTATTACGAGTTAACAAGGCGAGAGACTCTTCTAAACTCATGATCTTATTATATGAGGGGTTCTGAACTGTGTCAGAGATGAAGGATTCTGAGAGTTTCTAAACTGACCTTGATTCTGGCCCTTATACCAAGAAAGGTTTGGATGGTTTTTCCAGCCAGGGTTATAGGTTTCTGAATAAGGGTCAAACTTATGACGATTATCAAATCTAGTGTTATTATAAAGAGCATTGGCTTGCTCTTCAATAGTCTGGCCTTCCCAAAAGGGCTTTATTATACCATTAGTTTGAATCAGTTCTAAAGCTTCTAACCTCTTAGCTATGGCTGCTATTTTGGCATCTGATTCAAAACATCAATCTACCCTATTGACATTCCCTCTACTTAGAAGATTTTTTTTTTTTTGAGGTTCCCTAATATTTTCCCATTATTGGGTCTTATCGGCGATTTCATTCAAAAATGTCATCGCCTGATCAACAGTTTTATTTTCAAACCCACCAGTACACAAAGACTCAACCATGGTAGTTGTTGAATAATCTAAACCCTCATAAAGGATCTGAACTAGCCTAACCTTCTCTAAACCGTATGAGGACATTGAGATAACAAGTAATTGAACCTTTCCAAATACCTATATATAGATTCTCCCTCTTTTTGAGTAAAAATATAGATTTGCGTTCTAATAGACGATGTTCTATGCCTAGGGAAAAACTTTGTAAAAAGGCAGATGTAAGTTGGTCATAGGTTTCAATTGACTCAGAAGGTAAACTATATAGACAAGATTTGGCTTTATCTCTTAGGGAAAAGGGGAATAACCTAAATTTTAAAGCATCATCGTCTAGATTTTTAATTCGTAGGGTACTGCAAATTTCCTCGAATTCCCTAATATGAAAATAGGGGTTTTCATTTTTTTTCAATAAAAATACGGGGAGCATATGTATGGTCCAAGGTTTTAGTTCATAATTTGCCTCAGTTTCAGCTAACTTGATGCAAGACGGACGAGAGGTCCTAGTTGGGTTCAACAAAGATTTCAAAGTTGCCATTTCTGGCACTACCAAAGGACTAGGACTAGTTTCTTCACTAAGTGTCAAGTTTTCAAAGTTGAAATTTCTGAAAACAGAGCTCTCAAAAGAGGAATCTTCGAGATTCTTGCTTCCACAGGAAGAACTAGTAGGTTTTTCACTAATCAAACGACCTAGAGTGTCTCTTGTCCAATACCGGTCTCTAATAACCTCTGACATACACTAAAAGAAAAAAAACTATAAAAAAAATCCTAAAAGGAAGGGAAGTTCTAAGAAAACACACACAAGGATGACTCCACCAAAATAAGCCTATTGATTCTAGCAAACAAAAAGCATGATGGCTCCCTTAGATTGTTTCTAGACCAGCTTATATTCTTCCGAAAGGGAATTCGTTACAATTTCAGAAAACCTCTCTGGAATAAATCTGAATTAAAGTAAGTTAAATAGAGACAAGGGAATATTAATGGAGCTTGAATACCCCCACCTTACCTGCAACGTTTCCCTGGGTTACAAGGCGGCACGCTCAACTTACAGTAATCATCATGAACTTCGATTTAAGCTTAATAGAGCAACCAATATGTCTTTTGAACGACTTTCTATAAAGCTCGTTACACTATCGGTCTCGTTCTAGTAGGTTACGTGATCCTAAGGCGGGCAAGAAGAGAACAGTGATGAAATCCGAACCCTTATCTTGATTCGGCCAGGCCTTTCCCTTTACTAGAAAATTAAAACCGTATTCAGGTCCTCAACATATATTCACCTTAAGGCAGACAGTAAAACCACTTGCAGGGGATTCGTGGGTTGATCGAAGTTTACCTCCCGTACCATACGGGCGAAGAACCGTTGCAGTCGACTCAGGCCACTGACTCCTGTGTCAACGTATGAACCCAAGGGGCAGAGACAATATTGTAATTGTCCTCCTTCCCTGCAAATAGTTTATATTTAATACTACCCTTCCTTAGGGTTTAAAAGAATAACGTCCAAAATGTCCAAAAAGTCCAAAAATAAAAAAAAAATTACAAAAATAACCTCAAACCTTAATACAATTTCCTAAAAATAACAAAACCCTAAAAAAATAACTAAAATAAAACTTTGTCTTCTTTTCCGTTCTTTTCGCTTTAAGCTTTCACTCCAAGTCTTTATGAAATCACCAAATTTCTTGGCTCACCTTTCTTTTCGATTCCAAAACCTGTAGACAAAAGATAAATACCCAAAAACGTAAAACAGAACAAAATAAATAAATAATAAAACTAATAATCAAAACTAAATCTAAAAAGTAAAATAAATCTAAAATCCTAAGAACAAATCTGCGTCGGCGGCACCAAAAATTTGATGTGTTTTTAAAGTTGCAGAAAATAGGTTCAAACTCTCGGACTTGTGAAGGATGATTTTTATATTCAAATTATAAAACTAAAATAGAAAATTAAATTAAAATTGTTTTCAAGAGTATAGATAAAACTGAGACAAAGGATTCTACCATTAACCAATTATCAGGGATTCAATAATAACAATAATTATGCAACTCATACAGTCAATCTGATTCTTAAATATTTCCTAGATAAGTAGATTTTAAATACTAGTTGTTAGTCTCAACCATGGAACATCATAGAGCCCTAAGATAAACATCAAGTGAAAACACAAATAGTTAATAAAAATCATTATTTCAATTTTTATTCAACGCAAATAATCATAAAGAATTGAAAAATTAATTTAAATATAATCTACCACATAATAATTGGAAAAATAGCTTCCTCCGTCGCCCCAAAGATTGGGTCTAGCTTCTCATGTTGGAAACACGCTAAAAATATGAATTCATTGATCAAAAGTGCTTACAAATGATGAAAATGAGAGAAATCAAATAAACCAGGAATTTGCAATGCTTTTCAGTTGTTGCAAACCATGATTGCACAACACATCTTGGGTCCGGCTGATAGACGCATTTATATGTCTAATGTATCTCAATTGTATATATTGTTAGTGCTCGATTTTGTACTTATTTGGTTAGTTTATGTATTTGTAGGTGTTTTTGGAAAAATAAGCTTTTGCGGCGAAATTGGCTCGGAATGTGGCATTTGAACCTCTGTAGATAACGTACCAGAAGCACCCCAAATGTATGTTGGAGACACCCCTGAAATTTCCCGGAGGAACCCCGAAGAAGTGTTGAAAACATCCCAGAAAAATTACTAAAGGCACCCAAGGGACGAGTGTTATGCGGACTCTGACAGTTTGGATAAGGGGTAACCCCTTCTCAAAATTTGAATTCCCGAAATTGGCGGGAGGGTATACATACACTCTGTCAAAGTTTCGATGATTTTTTAGAGGTGCTTGAGTTAGACTAAACCTCTGAAACTAAATGGGTATTTTCCTTGGACCTAGAAAAATCTATTAGGAGTGATTTCATCGACCCAATTTGGCTAGAACTCGAGATAATTCAAAACAGAGCTTTTAGGGTTACGAGTGACCTATGGAGATATTTTGGAAATTTAGTGCGATTTAAGGGATGAGATAGATTTTCTAAGATAGGTATATACCTATTAAATAGTTTGGATCGACTGGTACAGCTCAGACACGCGTAAATAGATTAGGAAAGAAGATTTGGCCGTAACTTCCAAGGGAAGAAAAGAGAGAATTTCAACAAGATTAAATATCTCTCTTATATATAAATAGAGGGGGTTGAGCTCATAGAAGGGATGTTGAGAGTTTGGGGGGCTGAGAAGGCTTGAGGAGGCGAGAATCGGAGATTACAGGAAGCTCGTTTTTGCTGTTGCTGCCGCCGGAGAAGAAGAGGAACATAAGACACACAGAGCAGTAGCAAATAAATATCGTTGTTCAACAACAGACCATATTTCGTTTTCCAACAGCAGTAAAAGTTTATCGTTCATTAACAACACTTCATTGTAACGGTGACTTCCGTAACGCCAGAAAAGCGTTGCAGATTCGTTGTATTATTATTCTCCTTCAATAAAAACACCTTTTGAGCTATGTTTCTATCTTTTGAGCGTGTTTTTGATATGAGGAGCTAAACCCCAACACTGGGACGACGTAGGAAGCCATATTTCATGAGTGTGGTAATTATATTTAATTCTTTTATGACTACTTGCACTTTTATTAATCGTTTTATGATTTTTCTTAATTGGTTGTGATGTCGTATGATGATGTATGCTTGGTCTAAGTGCTTTTGATCCGTCATGCTAGTGATTTACAATCAATCTTCTAAAAATCTACCCTGGCAAAAATAAGAGTCAATATTATTTGAGCTATAATTCTTTGGAATAAATATATGAATTGCGTGAATGAATTTATGGTGGAATCCCGAGTCTTAGTACCTCTCGATACTGTGACGATCTTTTGTATATATTTTTTATTATTAAGTTTGAAATCCAATCTTTACAAGTCCGAGCAACGAACTTTTTACTTACATTAAAAAACTACATCAATCTTTGGCGCCGCTTCCGGGGAATTTGCAACGCTTTTCGGTTGTTGCAAACCATGATTGCGCAACACAGCTTGGGTCCGGCCATGATTGCGCAACATCACTTCCATCATTCAAACTGCAACATCACTTCAGCTTATCCATTCTCATGTTGGAAACACGCTCAAAATATGAATTCATTGATCAAAAGTGCTTACAAATGATGAAAATGAGAGAAATCAAATAAACCAGGAATTTGCAACGCTTTTCAGTTGTTGCAAGCCATGATTGCGCAACATAGCTTGGGTCCGGCCATGATTGCGCAACATCACTTCCATCATCTTCTTCTCAACACTTCCATCATTCAAACTGCAGCATCACTTCAACTTAGCCATTCTCAGCTTCTACAACACAAACCACCTGCAATTTGTAGCTCCATTCCACCAATACGAATTCCTCCAATCATATCTCAGCTGCAGTATCATTTCAAACCTTCGCCGCAATTCCTATACAAATTGTCACATCTCAGTCATCAGCAGCACCAGTCTCTCTCAGTCCCAATCCTTATCGTAATCTGCAATTCAACTCAAGCATTCTGAGCTCATCAGTTTCAGATCTCTGTTTAAGCTTCCCTGTACCTAGCATATATCTAATTCAGTACTCACTTATCTGCCAGCTCAACCTGCAATGCCCCTTTAAGTTCTCACTGCAACATGTCATCAATCATTCAGCTGCTCCATACTGTCGAAGTCATTTGCAACTCTGACCAGCACAACCAACCACTCGCAAGGACATAACCTCCTCCCCTGCATCACAATCAACCACAACAGATCGACCGAATCCACCATAATTGCAGCAGAGCCCATCCAAAGAAAATAATTTCATGCACTCGTGATTTCTTCCTCTGCAGCTCTCTAAACTTCCCCAAAACTCTCGACCTTTTTTCTATAACTCCCAGCACGTCGTCACCCTTTATATACTCAACAGGGCAAAAAATACTCGACAATAACTCCATATGATCTTACGTCCTTTCTCGGGAATAATTCCTTTTTATTTTTAGCCACGAGAATAATTCCATTATGCATGCGTTAAATCTCTGCTAACACACTCCTACACGTTCCAGAAGCAATCAAACCCTTTGTTGTCTCACACAACCTTTAATTATAAAACAAAATTCCGAGTATTTCTCACATAAATAACTTGCCCTGTTTTCCGAGAATCAATACAAATCTTCTTTTTTTATGATTACAACACAATTATCTTCCATGTTTGGTAATAAAAGGACAATACCAATCAATTCCATTGAGAATATCCCATGAATATCTCTTCAAATTCAATTGAGAAAAATAACGCAGGCGATGAAAATATTTTCCCGCCAAAATAATCTTCAAAAGGGGAAGAAGAAGGTTACCCCTTATCCAGTGGTCGCCCCTTATCCATTTTTAGAGTCCGAATAACAAATTCCCTTGGTTTCCTTTAGTAATTTTTATAAGCCGATTTTTCCCAAAATGTTTATTTGCCAAGAACACCTACACACACATAAAAACATAATATTAATACACAATCAAGCACTAACAATATATACAATCGGGGCAAATTAGACACAAAAATGTGTCTATAAAATACGCCCAAACTTATTATTTGCTAGTCCTCGAGAAAATCTAACCTAGAAAATAAAACACGAACTCATTATCGCAGGCATCTCGATTTCATTTAGCGAATGCAACAAGCCTTTAAACCCCTAGGTGGCCCTAGTGGCCGAGTTATAGTCTCGGGAGGGTTTACAAGAGGTGTACCCACAAAACCTTTACTCCAAAGTCTGTCTACCTATACAGAATCTAGGAATGACACTAATCAATATCCTTGGTTGGCATACTCTCATTGACTACAGGAGGAAATACCCTGTTGTGAAATTCCAATTGTTGTACACGAGTTTGTACTCACATACTAAAATTTATATATAAGTCACAAAGCTCTACTCAGATAGCAGCATTCATACTCGGAATCAAACTAATCACATGAAAATATTTAAGAAGATGGATAAAGAGAAAAATGTAGAGTTTTAGGCGTTGACTAAGGTGAACGGTGTTTCACATATCTGTTTGAAGGCCACTGGAAAGATGAACCTATCCTAATGGAATGAAATACTGGTCTGACTAATATCAACGCAACTGGCATATACTAGGGAACCAGTGGTCGAAAAACCTAATTCTAGATCAACTCAGCTGACATATACAAGGGAACCAGCAGTCGATTTTATTGAATAATTTATTCCGGCTTGTCTACTGATCTGGTCTCAATTTTTTTTTTTTGAAAGATTTTTTGTTCGAAAGTAGCTCAGTCACTCTATTCACCCTAGTAGTGGTAACAATTCGATGCGTGTGCCCACCAAATCACTTAGAGAAACATATTTTCAAAAACAAAATAAAATAAAAAGAAGGTGAAAAGGACTCAAAAAAATTGGCAAAACTACCATGTTATTTCTAACACCTGAGCTCTGTGCTTTTATGAATAGACTCTTATTTTTGGGTTCCTCAACTCCTACAACCAATATGTTTCCATCTACTTAGATTGGTTATTGTCATCCTTAATTGGCACATATTTTCTAGACTCTGGAGTTTCTTTATTGCAACAAAAATTAAAAGTTTCTTCCTCACCCCCAAACTTAAATCTAACATTATCCTCAATGTTTCAAATGAAGTGCATTACCAAAAGTATAGTAACATGAGGAAAAGAAAAGTTGGAAAGAAAGTACCTGGCAAAGTGTAACAATCCTTCTGTAGAGAATAGGGAAAATAGTATACAACATACAAACCGCCTTGATGGTCAATCAAGGGTAAACAGGGACTTCCTCAAAATCACCTGTAAAAAAAGGTTCTGAAAAGGGTTTCAATCTCTGACCGTTAACCTTCGAAGAACTACTACCATCTTGTGTCCCAATCTCAACTCAGCTGGCATATAGAAGGGAAGCAACGGTCTATTTATTGAACAACAATAATAATAATTTTTTTTTAAATCAACAACATGATTATATCTTTCGGATCTAATCGCATTATTCTTGTCAGTATATTACATGGAAATTCCCATGGATCCTGCATTCCACGCTTGTTTAGACGACGGAGACAGGGAGAACACACATATTGCTACCCAAGTGTTAATTTTTTTTATTTTTTTTACAATTGGTCTGACTGGTCTGGTCTTTTTATTTTATTTTTTTAGTAACTCAATCACTCTACTCCATCCGGCCAGTGGTAACAATTCGATGCGTGTACCCCACCAAATCACTTAGAGAAACATAAATACAAAAATAAAACAGAAAGTAATAAGATGACTCTGAGAAACGGTGAAACTACCATGTTATTTCTAACACCTGAACTTTTTCCTTTTATGAATAAACTCTGATTTTAGGTTTCTCAACTCCTACAACCAAGATGTTTTCATCCACTTAGATTGGTTAATGTCATCCATAATTTGCACAAGTTTCTAGGCTCTGGAGAGTTTTTTAATTATTATATTTGAATTAAAAACTAAATAAAAGTTTTCCCCTCACCCCCAAACTTAAGTCTGACATTGTCATCAATGTTTCAAATTAAAGTGCAGTACCAAAAATATAAGTAACAAAAGGAATTAGTAGAGAAAGGAATCAGAAAGATATTACCTGGGCGAAGCGCGGTAATCCTTCCATGGGGAACAAGAAAATAAAAATAAAATTCCACTAATGTACAACGACAGGAGGGTCCTCCGGAGGGATCACCATGTAGGAAAAGTATGGGTTGCATCCATTGAGAGCTAAGTTTAGTGTCTTCAGGCAGACGTCGGTAGAATTAATCACCACATAAAATCATGCAATAGTCGAAACCTATGTGGGTCATCAAAACCGAATAAATCTACCACAAATAAAAGTAACGCCAAGAAAATGAACAAATAAAGCACACCCTTCTTTAGTTTCCTGTTTAAGACAACTACATCTAGTTGTGGTTCGGGTTCAGGCTCTACAAAAGGGTATAGGTAAAATATTTTCATTGGTTGCGTTTCCTCAAAGGTAGGATCCGGAGGATCGCGTTGTAGATTCTGCAAAAACTCAGTTAAGAACTTGGATGCACATAATAATAATCTGAATAATTACGGATCCTCTAAGTCAATCAGATTTTACTCACACAATTAACCACAATGAAATTGGTTGTCATTCTTAAGTAAATGTGTCGACGATTCTAATTTCCTAAAATAATTAGGTTGAGTTCTAAAAACTATATAATGACACATTTCAAATTGAGATACTTCCACATTTGGTTAATAAAATCTTGGGGGGACAACAAAGTCAATTATGGTATCATGGACCAGATTAACCACATCAACCAGAGGATGGGTTTTTATCAACTGAGTTTCTTTTCGGACATAACTAAGTTCAGGAAAACGTGCATGAAGATAGTCTATAAAGATGGTAGAGGCACATACGTCAAGTCCCAAATTATGGACCTTTATAAGAGTCAAAGGTAAATCACAGGGATAATGATATTCACCCCCAAACTTAGAGTTGTCAATATCCTTGGATAAACTAGTCACAATTTCCTTAATTTTTAAATTATAAGATTAAAATGATCTTTTATTTCTTCTAGGTTGTAATCATGTGGTTATACATTTCTATAATCCTCAACAGAGACTATTGTTTCCGAACCGCTAGACTCTAGAACACTAGTCTCAGGACAAACTCTTTCCTCTAAACCATCATCGGCTTCATAATCACAATGATATACTACACCGTCTAAAATTATAGTATCTCTAGTCAAATCCACTTCGTTTTGAATAGTTGAATAATCATTAATATTAATAGGATCTAAACTGGAAACAACATTATTCTCAGGTAGCTCAGTTAGGGTAACAATTCCCTCGTCATTATGACTACATACTTCAAAATATTCATCGATACTATCCTCATCATCATACCAATAAGAAGATGGTTGAACCTTGTTAAACATGCAATATTTTTAGATCTAACCTCATCCTCTAATTAGGTGGATAATTATATGAATTATCAATGGTAAGACTGGAAACACTATTTTGGAATTCAAGTTCATTATGAGCAATAGCCTTAGGTGCATTTTGGTCCTCATACTTATTAAGAGTCCCACACAGTTTATCCATTCTTATTTTAGATTCATATATAGTTTTAGTGAACTTCTTAGTGATTACTATAAAGAAAGACTTGTCAATTGAAACTGTCTGAGTGCATCTTCTAAGGAATGAGTTCTATTCATTAGGAATTGGTTGCAACTGTTTGATTAAATCCTCTAAAGATGGAGAAATCTCATATTGCTCATTTACCCGTTCGTATGACTGGTAGACATGCGAATAATAATTAGGATCATCGTGGTATGAACCATAACCTTCAGAAGGTCGGTAGCGGTCCCAAGTATTATCCACACTATGGCCATAGTACGGATATTTTCCATTAAAATACTCAGTCGGATAATCATTATATTGGTCATTATAATGCTAGTTCGATTTTTTTTTGGTGCATGTGTAATTGCACGATCGACTAAAATTGCGTAAGCTCAGGTTACCTTAGCAAAATATACTTGTAGTCAAAGACTGATCAAAGATACGAAGCTAAGGTTTATGGAATTTCGACTGATAACGCCTGGAGGGTTCAATGGTACTTTTACAAGTGTTTTCCTAAAATTCGGTGCCGGAAGATGCAATTGGTGTTTGCACGTGTATTTATTTTCATAAAATAAAATAAAATAATATATATAATTGTTGATGGTGGTTCTTAGACAAGGGGTAAAATCATAAAACCTTACATATAGCATGACGTCACCGATGACGCTAAACACATTTATTAGAGCATTTAACGCACTCATGTAAAAATTACCAGGGTACCCTTTTTCAAATACTAAATTAGGGTTTCGACACACAAAACCCTAAGTCTACACATACCGCACAACCATTGTGCAAAAGCATGGCAAGCATGCCGGGATGCACGTACCACCATGCAATACATAGCAATTGCACGCACCGTGCAATCAATGTGCAAAGCATGGCAACCATCCCCAAAATTCCAAAACGCGCAATCATTGCGTTTCATGGCAACCATGCCAAAATCCCAAACGCGCAATCATTGCCACACGCGCCATTGGCACATGTCGTGCAACTCTCGTAACCTGGCATGCCATGCCGTGCAAACCCTAGGGACAAAGTCGCCACACCCGCTATTAGCACATGCCAAGCAACCCTTGCAACTTAGGTCATGCCAAGCCGTGCAAACCCTAGGGCCAAAGCCGCCACACGCGCCCTTGGCACATGCCGTGCAACTATTGCAACCTGGCATGCGAATCCGTGCAAACCTAGGGCCAAAGCCATCGCACACGTCATTCGCACATGCCGCGCAATCCTTGCACACGCCATCTAACCTAGGGCCAAAGCCGCCACATGCGCCATTGGCACATGCCGTGCAACCCTTGCACACGCCATCTAACCTAGGGACAAAGCCGCCACACGCGCCATTGGAACATGTCGTGCAACCCTTGCACACGCCATCTAACCTAGGGTCAAAGCCGCCACACGCGCCATTGGCACATGTCGTGCAACCCTTGCAACTTGGAATGCCAAGCCGTGCAAACCCTAAGGCCAAATCCGCCGCACGCGCCATTGGCACATGCCAAGAAACCTCGCAACTTAGGGCATGCCAACACGTGCAAACCCTATGGCAAAAGCCGCCACACGCGCCATTGGCACATGCCGTGCAACTCTTGCAACCTGGCATGCCAAGCCGTGCAAACCCTAGGGCCAAAGCCGCCACACGCTCCATTGGCACATACCATGCAACCCTTGTACACGCCATCTAATCTAGGGCCAAAGCCGCCACACGCGCCATTGGCACTTGTCGTGCAACCCTTATAACTTGGCATGCCAAGCCGTGTAAACCTAGGGCCAAATACGCCACACGCGCCATTGGCACATGCCGTGCAACCCTTGCACACGCCATCTAACCTAGGGCCAAATCCTCCACACGCGACATTGGCACATGCCGTGAAACCCTTGCACACGCTATTTAACATAGGGCCAAATCCACCACACGCGCCACTGGCATATGCCAAGCAACACGTGCAACCGGGCATGCCAAGCGGCGCAAACCAAGACCAAAGCCGCCACACGCGCCATTGGCACATGTCGTACAACCCTTGCACACGCCATCTAACCAAGGGCCAAACACACCACATGCGCCATTGGCACATGCCAAGCAACGTTTGCAACCGGGCATGCCAAGCGGTGCAAACCAAGGCCAAAACCGCCACACGCGCCATTGGCACATGCCAAGCAACGCTTGCAACCTGATATGCCAAGTCGTGCAAACCAAGACCAAAGCCGCCACACGCGCCATTGGCACATGCCATGCAACCCTTGCAACCTAGCATGCCAAGCCGTGCAAACCCAGGGCCAAGGCATGCCACACATGCCATTGGCACATGTCGTGCAACATTTGCACTTTAAACATCGCCACTTGCACCCGACATGCAACCTAAGGCCAAGGCATACCGCACATGCCTTGCAACACTTGCACTATTGGCATTGCCACTACTAAGACCAAAGCATGCCAAACATGCCGTGCAACACTTGCACTATTGGCATTGCAACTTGCACCCGACATTTAACCTAAGGCCAAGGAATACCACACATTCCATTGGCACATGCCGTGCAACACTTGCATTATTGGCATTGCCACTTGCACCCGACGTGCAACCTAAGGCCAAGGCACGCCACACATGCCATTGGAACATGCCGTGCAACCCTTGCACTTTGGCGTGCCGCGCCTACATCAAAGGCCACGATTCCTCTTAATATACAAAATCTCGACCGTCGAAGGTCGCCATTGAGGCGGCAAGTCTCTCAAGCTCAACTTATCAAACACCAACGACATGCTACATGTTTTCCACGAAAACACTCGAGACATCAAAGACGTATGTCACGAACTGGGGGATGCTCATTAGGGTTTTGGTTTGGCGGTCTACAACGTGCGGCATAAAAAAATTCCTGTTTCAAGATAGTGGCATAAGAATAAAATGGTTAGTAAATGCAGGGAGTAATGGTGAAACGCTCTTCCATTATGGAACATCAATTCCATCAAATTCCATCAATACCAGGCGTTACCACCTCTTCCCATTTAACTCATCTGTTTCTTTTCTTACGAGGCCAGAGTATGTTTCACTTAGACTTGTATAAATATGTCTTACCTATTTCCACGGAAAAACAAGGTTTTAGTCCGGGATAAATACAACACTCAGAAAGGCAACTTTGCTAGCTTTCTCAAAGCTTTCACCTTCTGATACAAGTCAAGTACTACTCTTCCAGAACTATTCTGGTCTCAACACTCTCTTCGCTTCCCTCCCTAAACCAGCCCTTCTCCTCCTCTTTGTGACCGAAGCAAATCCGGAATGGTCATTTCTTGATTTAGGCAAGATTTGTATAGATTGATCTCTCAAACCTAAAGTACTCCCGTGCAGTACATTTGTTTATGGTTAAGATCTATTTCTCATTCACCTACCGAAATTACCAAAATCAGCAGAGACGGTTTTCACCCATAAACAATTGGCAACCACAGTGGGAGATCAATCTCTTAGTTGCAAAGTTGATTTACAGTTCCAACATTACTTTTCCGGTTCTTTTCTTTCAGCATGGTAGAACTAAGGTCTGGATCCGCGACAAACTCTGGAAACACCAACATGGAAACTTCTCTCGGCGCTGGTGGTTCTTCCAATGGCACAACCACATCACTTGCTGACCTTAGCAACACAGAAAGCATCCCTTCAAGCGCTAAACCACCAGTCACCAGAGCCAGAGCTTCTTCCACTCCGAATGCTCCTACACAATCCGCTAACCCGAGCGGTACGGAAGATGCTCCTCGAAGCATTACACCACCAGTCACCAAAGCTCGAGACGCCGCTAATGCCCCTAATGCTTCAGCAAGCGCGACACCTCCAACTACCACCCGAAAAACGTCTACTCCACCACCAGGGCGAGAAACCATAGGAGGCAGACCTTATATCACCATTCCGATATGATGGAGAAACAAGAAGTTCTTTCTAGAGCCCAGACAGACATGGTCTCAACCCAGAAAGAGATGCTTGTTTTTCTCAAATCCCTAACGGAACGACTGCCACAGGAGTTACGACAACCGAAATCGAGAACAGACACTCCCAACAACCTTGAGGCCAACACCTCAACCCTGCGGGGACTACACTAACCAGATTCAAGGACAGACACTCCAACGACCATGGGGCCGGCACCTCAGCAGAGCGCACTGACACAAGCAAAGAAATTCGTGTTTGAGCCTCAATAGCAAGAAACCATCCATCCAACTTTGTCACACGAGAATATTTAGAGCGACTTCACCAAAGCCGATTCAAAAACGATGAGACGGATACACATCAGCACCAACCTCTTTACCCAATTGAGATCCAGAGAATTCCCCTCCCAAGAGGATACTCGTCTCCTCAATACGCTTTATACGATGAAAACGGTAATTCCCGAGAACATATCTCGCGATTCCTGGAGGCCTTGGGCGAACACGAGTACAACCACGTTCTCCGCTTATGGGAATTTTCGAAGTCACTTACTGGAAGAGCATACACGTGGTACAGCAGTATCACACCAGGCAGCATCCACAATTGGGGTGAAATGATTACGTCATTCTACAGAAAGTATTTCTCCGTGTCTGAACAAGTCACTCTCTCACATCTAGGGAGAATGTTCCAACAAAATAACAAAAATCCAAATGATTTCGTCAAGAGATTTAGGGTCCAAGCATTGGACTGCCACGATCCGGATGCGACCGAACATCAATTGGTGAATTCATGCGTCAATGGCATGACTCCCATCTACCACGCCTTACTGGAGAACCTGCGATTCCATACGTTCTCCGAACTTCATGAAGCCGCCAAACGATCAGCCACGACGGCACCGGCTCTATTAGAAAGAACTAGACCATCCATAGGCCAAGATGGGCGTGAAGTCCGGAGAAGCGCGCGCCTCCTTAACAAGCCATACAACACCGACCCCTCATATGTAAGCATGATGGAAGAAAGAGGGAAGAGGAAGGCCCCAATGATGGATCGGCACCCTAAGCGCGCGGCCCCGGCACGACGGGCAACTCCGCCGCGGAAGGCTACGAATAAGGCTCCCGGATCTCATCATGAAGCAAGGGAGGATGACCTAGACTTCCCGTTTCCAATCGAGGAAGTAATCAAACTTTTAGAAGCATGGGTTCAAGATGATTTCATCAGACTGCCACCTCTCAGACGTCCACCAACCGAGGCCGAGATGGAAAATCCCAAGTACTGCCACTACCATAGGTTCGTCCATCACCCAACCAGCGACTGCAACAAGCTAAAGCACATTTTCAAGGAAAAGGTAGAAACAGGAGAGCTTCGGCTAGAGAACGGGGGAGTACATAGAGACCCACTCTCTGTAAGGAGTTGTGGAATCTCTAGGGACTCCGTGCATGAAACCGTGCAATCCATGATGCAACACATATACGAAATCCTCTATTTCTCCAGGGCACAACGCCAAGACATTTTCGCGGCCCTCAACCACATAGTATCTGGAAAGCGGCTTCTTCCTGCTACAGAAGCCACACCAAAGGCGCAAGTCTTCCTCAATGATGCTACTGAGAAGCACAGCTGGGGACTCCTAGCTACAGTCAATTTGAAGGACACTGAGTTCAGCAACACACTAATCGATGCGGCCTCAGGATTCAACATGGTTACTTTCAAGACCCTGAAAGCAGCAGGAATAACGAATCAAGAGGTTGTCCATTCCCCATCAATTATCAAAGACCTTGAGGGAAGAAACCTAAACGCACCCGGCTAAATCAATCTTGAAGCCAACGTGGGAAATGTTGCAACACCATGGGAGGTTCCACGTTGTTAAGGAATTAAGTTACGATATGGTCCTGGGACGCCCGTGGATACTCGACAACAAGACAAAACTAGGGACATCCCCTCTGCCCGTGTCAACGCTCGAAAGAGTATCCAACAAACCATCCAACCTACTGCTGTGTCAACAACCCACTGACGAAACTCGATTGCCTGGAGAAAGGCTTACGGCGCAAGCTCATGAACTCCAAACTCAAGACTGAACAACCCTCTATACAGTCAATCATTCCTCATCATAACCCGTCATGGGGACTCAACACGATTACCGAGCACGATGCCGTCAAGAGGTGTGAATGGAACGCTGGGAATTTCAAGCACTTCGCCAGGGACTTGAAAATCCCCCTCGAAGATGACGAAAACAAGAACCGAGCAATTGCACAACAACCAAACCCGTTCCAGATCGGAGATATGGTGGTCAGAGATACCTCGTTTCAAGTCGGAAAAATAACAGCGGATATGACGGTTCGAAAGAGCCCTCCTGAAGGAAAAGGGGATGGACCATATCTGGTGGCCGACATCCTTCTAGGCGGTTATTACAAGCTCATCAACATGTAAAAACTGGAAGGTGTGGTGGTTCAATCACGATGGATCGAACCCTGCAGTACCTGAAATGTCACACTACCTCACTCTCCGACATCCACTCTTTAATATTTCCTTCAGCAATTTCCCTTTTCACCATATAATTATATTCCCCCGAGATAAATGCACCACTTGAATTTTTCCAGCAGGGTACCAGTTTTCTATTATTAAGCAATCTTATCTTTCCCCTCCAGAAAAATCTCTGAATCTCAAAAAAAAAAAACATTATCCGTCCGAACCTAACCAGAAATCATAACCATGCCAAGAAGACCATTTTCAGTCAACTGGAAGCTCTAAAAAGAATAACACAGAAAGCAAAGCAATCTTTTCCGGTAAAAGTCTCTGTTTTATAAGTATTATTCAATATGAAGCCACAAGAGGTGCACTAACCAGCAAAATATCAAGTTCAGCATGAATACAAAAAAAGTGGATTTGCAAAACATCAAAACAACTAAGCAACAGGAAGAAGCAGTAAAAGAAGAAAATTATTCGCCGGCAAAGGCTCGAATCTCTGGCCCCCCTATCGAAGCTTCTTCAGATACTTTCCCCAACAATCCTTCGGGAAACAAAGATTCCACAAGAAAGGCGTATCAACAGTAACAGCCTCCATGTCCCACTTGGACACAGTCTCAGCAGCAGCGATATCCAATCTCTTCCTGGCTTCCACTCCAGCGGTCGAATCGATATACGCCACCATGATTTCCCCAGTATCACCAGCAAATTTTTTGCCGCACGTCCCAGAGATTTTCTCAGCAGCCTTTTGGGGAAGATTCCCTGACTTACCCATGTCGGAATCCATGGAAGTCTGGGCATTTACCTGTGCCTCGCATGGGTAGACAGAAGGAATATCCTGGATGATTTCTCTGATTTCGCAAAACAGAGACCCAATCCTGTCCAATTATTCCTCATGGGAAGAAGACCGGCCTTCGCCAACTCCATAACATCTCTCCAAAGATCTGACGGTGCCATCATTGCGAGGAGACGCCATCATGGCATCGAGAGAAGAACATGTTTTACCTTACCTGCACCAACTGTATATGTATTACACAAACCTTAAAAAGGAGGAGGGAGAATAATGCGCTTCTATAGGCGTAACATTTCCAGATTTTAAAAAAGGAAAGAATTCTCTGTCAAAGACGTGAAAAAGGGCGGTCGGGCCCCCAGTCGTCAGCCATGCCTTCCTCACCGCTCCCGCCATGCTTCCCTTGCCAACACCATTCCATCCACGCCTTTCCATACATGCGCCTTCTTTCCAGCACCGACCTTGCCAGGGACGGCCTTGCCAGCACTAAACACTGACCACTGCCAACATCGCGCCAACCTTACCAATTCACACCATCTACACCAATCTGCATTCTCCATTGCCAACGCCACGATCTGTCAAGTGGCCCACACCCATTCCAAGCTTATTAATGCCAACAATTCCCTTTCATGCCAAAGTCTATGCGAGCAGCTCCGCCTCGCGTTCTAAAGCCTGGCCCCGAAGACACAGAATCATACTGGTATCTGTGCAAAGCTACGGGATGCAAGGTTTGCGAATTCTACTTACATCTCGAAAAAGGTCAGACATATCTCTCCATCCCTCTTTCACAACCTACTGTCTCAGTTCTATCCTCGTTCGTTACCATCTTATGCTTACCTCGCAACAAGGCCCCTGTTCCAAGCTAAGCAGGGGACTTAATGTTGATGGTGGTTTTTAGACAAGGGATAAAATCGTAAAACCTTACGTATAGCATGACGTCACCGGTGACGCTAAGCACATTTATTAGAGCATTTAACGCTCCCATGTAAAAATTACCAGGGTACCCTTTTTCAAATACTAAATTAGGGTTTCGACACACAAAACCCTAAGTCTACACATACCGCACAACCATTGTGCAAAAGCATGGAAAGCATGCCGGAATGCACGTAGCGTGCAACCACCACGCAATACATAACAATTACACGCACCATGCAATCATTGAGCAAAGCATGGCAACCATCCCCAAAATTCCAAAACGCGAAATCATTGTGTTTCATGGCAACCATGCCAAAATCCCAAACGCACAATCATTGCCACACGCGCCATTGGCACATGTCGTGCAACTCTTGCAACCTGGCATGCCAATCCGTGCGAACCCTAGGGCCAAAGCCGCCACACGCGCCATTGGCACATGCCAAGCAACCCTTGCAACTTAGGGCATTCCAAGCCGTGCAAACTAGGGCCAAAGCAGCCACATGCGCCATTGGCACATGCCGTGCAACTCTTGCAACCTGGCATGCCAAGCCGTGCAAACCTAGGGCCAAAGCCGCCACACGCGTCATTGGCACATGCCGTGCAAACCTTGCACACGCTATCTAACCTAGGGCCAAAGCCGCTACACGCGCCATTGGCACATGCTGTGCAACCCTTGCACACGCCATCTAACCTAGGGCCAAAGCCTCCACACGCGTCATTGGCACATGCCAAGCAACCCTTGCAACTTAGGGCATGCCAAGCCGTGAAAACCTTAGGGAAAAAGCCGCCACACGCACCATTGGCACATGCCGTGCAACCCTTGCACACGCCATCTAACCTAGGTCCAAAGCCGCCACATGCGCAATTGGCACATGCCGTGCAACCCTTGCAACTTGGCATGCCAAGTCGTGCAAACCTAGGGCCAAAGCCGCCACAAGGGCCATTGGCACATGCCGTGCAACCCTTGCACACGCCATCTAACCTTGGGCCAAAGCCGCCACACGCGCCATTGGCACATGTCATGCAACCCTTGCACACACCATCTAACCTAGGGCCAAAGCCGCTACATGCGCCATTGGCTCATGTCGTGCAACCCTTGCACACGCCATCTAACCTAGGGCCATAGCCACCACACGCGCCATTGGCACGTACCAAGCAACGGTTTCAACCAGGCATGCCAAGCCGTCCAAACCAAGGCCAAAGCCTCCACACACGCCATTGGCACATGCCATGCAACCCTTGCAACCTAGCATGCCAAGTCGTGCAAACCCAGGGCCAAGGCATGCCACACATGCCATTGGCGCATGTCGTGAAACACTTTCACTTTAAACATCGCCACTTACATGCCAAGTCGTGCAAACCCAGGGCCAAGGCATACAACACATGCCAATGGCACATGTCGTGCAACACTTGCATTATTGGCATTGCCACTTGCACCCGATGTGCAACCTAAGACCAAGGCACGCCACACATGCCTTGCAACACTTGCACTATTGGCATTGCCACTTGCACCCGACGTGCAACCTAAGGCCAAGGTATACCACACATACCATTGGCACATGCCGTGCAACACTTGCACTATTTGCATTGCCACTTGCACCCGACGTGCAACCTAAGGCCAAGGCACGCCACACATGCCATTGGCACATGTCGTGCAACCCTTGCACTTTGGTGTGCCGCGCCTACATCAAAGGCCAAGATTCCTCTTAAGATACAAAATATCGACCGTCGAAGGTCGCCATTGAGGCGGCAAGTCTCTCAAGCTTAACTTATTAAATACCAGTGACATGCTACATGTTTTCCACGAAAACACTAGAGACATCAAAAACGTATGTTACAAACTGGGGAATGCTCATTAGGGTTTTGGTTTGGCGGTCTACAGCGTGCAAAATACACAAATGCACATTTCAAGATAGTGTTATAAGAATAAAACGGTTAGTAAATGCAGGGAGTAATGGTGAAACGCCCTTCCATTATGGAACATCAATTCCATCAAATTCCATCAATACCAGGCGTTACCACCTCTTCCCATTTAACTCATCCGTTTCTTTTCTTACGAGGCCAGAGTACGTTTCACTTAGACTTGTATAAATAGGTCTTACCTATTTCCACCGAAAAACAAGTTTTGGGTCATGGAGAAATACAACACTCAGAAAGGCAATTTTGATAGCTTTCTCAAAGCTTTCACCTTCTGATACAAGTCAAGTACTACTCTTCCAGAACTGTTCTGGTCTCAACACTCTCTTCGCTTCCCTCCCTAAACCAGCCCTTCTCCTTCTCTTTGTGACCGAAGCAAATCCGGAACGGCCATTTCTTGGTTTAGGACAGATTTTTATAGATTGATCTCTCGAATCTAACGTACTCCCTGCAGTTCATTTGTTTAGGGTTTAGATCTATTTCTCATTCACCTACCGAAATTACCAAAATCAGCAGAAACGGTTTTCACCCATAAACAACAATAAAAATAGTTACAAAATTAAAAAGAATCCTAAACAAAATATGTACAAAGAGAATAAAATCAAAAGAATCAAAACATTTCCTAAAATAAATATTTACAAAAAGAAACAAAAAATAAAAATAAATAGAAACCGGGATACTTTTATTTCCGATTTAAATTCGAAATATCCTGCACACCAAAAATAAAACATACCAAAAGAGTAAAATATAATAAAATAAAGAAGAAAAATAAAGAAGAAAAATATTTACGAAAAAAGATCTAAAACCTAACCTAAAGAAAGTCTGCGTCGGCAGCGCCAAAAACTGATGCAGTTTTACAAATGGTAAGAAAGAAGAAGGTTCGATGCTCGGACTTTTAGAAAGGTTTGGGTTTAAGAATTAACTAACTAAAATATTAAAAATTACGAAAATACAAATAAAATATTGTCATAAGTTGAAGAGATAGGTCTAGGGTTTCCGATTCCACTATTTCTAACGGTTGTAAATTTAATATTTATTTTCTCTAATTTACTTCCAAAACTACACAAGGCCATTTTGAACCCAATCTCATGCCATGGAAAATTTATCGTTAATGAAATATCAATTTGACTCAAGTAGATAATCTAAGGCCTAATTTTCCTTCGCTTATAAAAAATCGATCGCCTAAGACAATCCAAAACATTTATTATGAAGCACTTAGAGAAGAGAAAATTTCTAGACAATTCAAACTAATCGGAGAGTAATAACTAAAATAAAATTAAATATCAAAATTTACATGCTAGAAGTAGTTTCCTCCTCAACCCTAGAAATCAAATTTAGCAACCCATGAATCGAAAATTTGAGAAAAATCGATTAGTCATTGTATTCAAAAATATGTAAATATGCTTACAACGATTTTCAGTCGCTAAAGGTAATCAACGACCAAACACGGCTCAGTTACTAAGAATTCAGCCACTACGGTTCAGTTATATAAAGATCTTTCGCTACTGAATATAAATCGATACACAGATTTTGTCGTTGATAAGCGACACTTTCTGCGACTGTTCTGGAAAGGCTAATGTTCTTCTTGTTCTTCGTCACCAGCAAAACTGGTTTCTCTGCAATTCGATCCTAAGCTCTCTGTTAGCTCCCCTAACTCTCCATCCTCTTCTGTGACATCCTAAAAGCCTATTTATACACCACGGGGCCTTCAAATCTCGCATTAAAGTCCATATCTTCTCACAATGAATGCATTAACTCGGGAGATATTTTCTATCTTTTTTATCGTTTCCATGCGTTTTGCGGCTGCCAATTATCCTTTTTTTATCTCCTCCACACTTCTATTTCATCTCAACACACTCTGA
Organism: Papaver somniferum; assembly: GCF_003573695.1. Taxonomy (NCBI): domain Eukaryota; kingdom Viridiplantae; phylum Streptophyta; class Magnoliopsida; order Ranunculales; family Papaveraceae; genus Papaver; species Papaver somniferum. The sequence continues at coordinate 199,562,063 of NC_039366.1, read as the reverse complement.
GCATGCACAAAACACGTCAAAAACTCGATGTAACCCATACTCCCGTGGATAACTCGTGTTTCCTGTAAGCTTCAAAAATCCGAGGATGTAACCCAAGTTAACTGATTCTAAAGCCCATGCTAGGATTTTTATATCCAATCAATAAATCCCAATTATTTTCATCCATTGAGTCTCACTAATCATGTAAAATAAATCGATTCAAATATTCCTCTCACCGGTAAAACCTTTTCCCGACAAATAAAATACAGGAATAACCTAATTCATTGATTCGATTCTCCAACTCCACGTTATAAAGAGTAGCGAAATTTACATTGGCATTCCAGTCCTGAAATTGAGGATTGTTTAAATAAACTCCAAAATTTTCACCTGATCCTAAACAGTTTGTAGCTAAACAGTTACAATAGGAAGTAGAATGTATTACAATATCTTTCCTAAATTGAAATCGGAGATTGTTTAGAAGAACCTTAAGATTTTCACATGTCCATATGTGATTTATAGCTAAACTGTTATAATAAGTAGATATACGAGCTGCTTCTATAATATGAAATATATTTTTCAAGAAAAATCCTATTGCTTTGAAGTTTATGCAATCTGTAGCTTTATAGTCAAAGTTTTGGATGATAGTATATCTTTTTTCCCTTGCTCTGACATACATTCTCATCAGGAGAAAAAGAGTAGGTTTAGAATCATTTTGAAATATGATGTTGTGACCACTCCATTGTGTTGTCCACTTAAAAGCCTCTTCAGCCCCTCTCAGTTCGACCTCTTCTCTGGTACTAAAATTTACCGAGTATCCTCTTGCTTCTGTTGTGTTTCTTGCATAATCAATGAGAGTCAAGCCTATCCTAAAGCTAGTAATAGAGTCAAGCATCGCAATAACAACACTTATTCTGACAGACATAAACACTTTATCAATTTCAAGTTCTTCATAGGTTATTCTCAAGTTCTTATCATTCATTGGGTTGTAATAGAGCGTCTGCATGGTGGAACAATCTATTGTACTTATGTTCATGATGCTATTTATAAACTTGACTATTTTCTTAGCAGTATGGGCACTATTTTGCTTAGATTTTTAAAAGACAAACTCACATCTTGCTTTCCAATTATGCCAACTAACAATACTACAAAGAACAACCCAATCCATAGTTCCTTCATTTCTATTATGGTTGTCAAACCAGGTGTTAAGCCAATCATGGAAATCAGTAGTTCCATTTGTAATAAAGTGCATATCAAAGTTCAAATGCATACTTAGCCGAGAAGCAAAGTTATATTAAATAAAAAGATGCGTAAAATTCTTCACCGTTGTTACAAAGAGTACAAGTTGTATTTATGTCTGATGGATGTCATTCTCATACTATTGGGAAGTATAGCGTGGACAACTTTCCATACAAAAGTTTTAACAGAAGGTGTTACTTTCATATTCCATATTCTGCTCCAATCCTTCGAGCTTATATCATTGGTACCACTAGAATTATATAGAGATTTAAGAGAAAACATATATGTATTGTTTAAAGTCCAATGTGGTTTATCTTCCATTCTTCTAATTGGGATTTTAATTTCCAAAATCTTGTCGATGGTACTTTGGCTAAAGAAAATTGAGAGTTTTGATTGGTCCCACATATGCATATTTGCTTTAAACTCATCAGCTCCTGCTGAGTTCTTGGAAAGGGGAGGATTGAGGCCAGGTATCCGGTAATGATTCCATATATCAATCTTATTTACATTGCCAATTTCTCGGAATAAGTTTTTTTTGATGTATTGGACACCTGTCAACATTCTTTTCCAAATCCAACTATTTTTATGTTTAGCTTTAGGGTTAACATGGAAAATATCACAGTTTGGGTAATATTTAGATTTCAGTAAAGTTGCACAAAGAGAATTTGGGTTCTCTTTAAGTCTCCAACCCATTTTAGCTATCATTGCAAGATTGAGATCCTGCATTTTTTGAACTCCTAATCCTCCCTCACTAACATGTTTACAAACAGAGTCTCATGCCTCAATGCACACTCCTTTCTTCCCATTTTTATTTTTTCATTTTTCATTTTTACCCCACCAAAAGTTTCTATGCATTTTAGTAATCGGGTTGCAGATTTTCACAGGGATTTTGAAACAATTCATTTGATAAACACACAAGGAAGAGGTATCATGACAATCCTACCAATTGTGTTTAGGTTCTTACCATTCCAAATCAACAGTCTTTTGCTACTAGTGGCTCAAAACTTTTAATCTTAGATTTATTAGTGAACAATGGGGAACCTAAATACCTGTCATTTAAGGGTATTACCTTAACCCCCAGAATGGCTTGAATATCTTCCCTAATACTAGGGTTTGTTTTAGTACTGAAAAAAAGTCCAGTCGTACTGAGATTGATCAATTGTCTAGAGGATAAGCCAAAGTCTGTAAACAGTTTTTCCAAATTATGACTAGTTGTAACATTAGCATCGCAAAAGATTAAGCAGTCATCAGCAAAAAGTAAATGACTTACAGAAGGAGAACCAGTTGTAATTTTTATACCTTTTATGTGGCCCAAGGTTTCAGCATGCAAAATAGTCCTAGACAAGGCCTCCATACAAAAAAGAAACAAATAAGGAGATAATGGATCTCCTTGTCTCAATCCTCTAGTAGGTTTGAAAAATTCATTAGGAGACCCATTGATCAAAACATCCAAAATAGTGGTGGATATACATTCATAAATCAAATTAGTCCATTTTTCATTGTATCCTAACTTATTCATAATTTTAATTAAGAAATTCCACTTCACTCTGTCAAAGGCTGGCTTTTGACATATCTATCTTTAGATCCATCAACCCATTTTTTCCTTTTTTATTTCTCATTTTATGTATTAGCTCATGAGCTATAGTAATATTATTAGAGATATGTCTTCCAGGGGCGAAGGAAGATTAGAATAGAGATATTATCTTGTCTAGTATACCTTTCAGCCTTCCAGCCATCAGTTTAGAGATGATTTTATAAGTGGTGTTTGCTAGTGCTACATGTCTAAATTCAACTGGAGTAACCAGATTCAGAGTTTTAGGTATGAGGGATATGAAGGAGGCATTTGTTTCCTTAGAAATATGTCCAGTTTCAAAGAACCTTTATATCATAAGGGTTAAATCAGTCTTTATTGTTTCCCAATTTTGTTGAAATTTTTTTGGAGGAAAACCATCGGGACCAGGGCTCTTGTCTGGTTTCATGGAGAAAACAATTTTATTTATCTCAGGCATAGATGAAAGGGCACACAGAAAAACGTTATCAATATCGTTTATGCACTTAGGTATTAAGTCAATCTTTTTTTCGTCAATATCAGGATTCACAATAGTGTAAATACTATGGAAATGATTGGTAAAGAAAGAGACAATTTCCTCTCTATTTTTAACCCATTCACCATTATCTTTCTGAAGTGTCTCTATTCTGTTTCTTCTAAATCTTAAGTATTTTGTACGGGTGATTTTTGACTTTCGATTGTAAATCGGATATACGGTGTATACATTTTGAACCGATTGCTTAGTTAATTGGCGGATTATGGGTGTTCATTTTTTTAAACACGTACAATCGGAAGTTTATTACATTTAATTAACTCCCCATTAATGTAAACCCAAATTTTCATTTTGAAAAAATCTTTAAAATTTGAATTTTGGAACAACCATAATCGGGTGTTGGTGACAATTGATAAACTTCCGATTATTATGTAGCCCCAAAATTGTATTTTCGGAAAAATCTTAAATTTTGAATATTTAAACAACCATAATCGGAGTTTTGTGAGAATTATTAAACTTCTGATTATTGTGCAGCCCCAAAATTTAAATACTGGAACAACCATAATCTGGAGTTAGTGACAATCGATAAACTTCCGATTATTGTGTAACCTCAAAATTGTGTTCTCGAAAGAACCTTAAAATTTGAATATTTGAACAACTATAATCGAAATTTGAACAACCATAATCGGGAATAAGTGACATTCACTCAACTTCCGACTATTGTGTTTTATTGATACAGTGAAGATGTGAACTGAAACTACCATAATTGATAGTAAATATATGAAATATATTCCAAATATAGTTAGCCACTGAAAAAAAATTAGAAAAGTTCTCCAGAATCGGTAGATAAATATAAACTTTTACTTTCGATTGTATCTATATCTGACAATTTTTTGAGCATTCACCAAAATCGGTAAGTAAGTATAAAGGATTATCTACCGATTATAATGAAAAATCCATCAGTTCAATATTCTGAAGTTTCAGTACAGTCGGAAACTTTAATATAGACAAAACGATGAGAAAGAAAGGAACACTATATTGAATTTTCCCTTAAAAATTTATTATCTCAGGAGTACAATCCATATTAACTCAAAAATTAGATTATGAGTGGTTTCAGATACATGACTAACGAATGCGATCTCATTCTACCAAGAATAGTAGCTCACAGAAATATGAAGCCATTTAATATTTGTAGGCATTGCTTATCGAAAAACAGAAAACGATACCAATGTACTATACACAGAAGCTCTCAAACTGCACCGTGCCATAGGCTGCATAGACTTCGCTTCATCAAGATTCAAGAGCAGCAAGTATGTCCATCTCTCTCTAGGAGTCCAGTGTTCTACTTCAGCGTAGAAGGCGATTGTAAAATCCTTTCTGACTATCTCAACGAAAAACAACCCACAATCTATTGGACAAATCACGTAATCATGGAAGAAGTAAAACTCGAAGTTAGTGATTGTTTAAATTTTCTAGGATTTTACTTTGTGTCTAGAACGAGAAATAGTGTAGCAGACATTTTGGCAAGATAAACATTTTGGCAAGATAAACTAAACTCTTTCATTATAACTTTAATTAAAATTTTATTCCCCTTTTTATATTGTTAACTCTTAATAAATAAATAAATTTAACGTATGGAAGTTTCCCGATACTTTCACGTTAGATGACTCTAGTCGGATTGTAATTTGGACTTCTAACTCCAATTTGCAATTGCAAAAGAAGAAAAAGTGCAAAAAGAAACAGCTTTAAAATGATGCAAACGTAAAATATGTACGACAGAGGAATATGGTGGTGTGTAGGGGCACCGAATAGCATTTCCCATTTGAACTTGGGGTAAATACAGACATTGAGTTGTTTCGTCTACCCTTCCGAGTCGTCCTGTCTGGTCGTCGGAATTCAGCACCTCGAACCAGTGTGTACAATACCGTTCCCAGATCTTCCGTATATAACACAAACAAATCTAACACGGCCGTATCGTCTACCCTCTCTAGAAATTAGTCTAACAAACTAGACGAATTTTATTTACGTGGATATCGAGGAGACAAAAAGAACGTGAGCTACCGAGTACGACAAGCGCACGTTAGCAGCAGTACCGTCAATTATTTAACAAGAAATGAATAAATAAAAATCTGGGATTTTTAACAAACTGCCACACTTGCAAATCCCGATTCAAGAAAATGCCACCGTTTTTTCAGAGTTTATTAAATGCCACAACCGTTAGATATTCCGTCAGGGCCCACTAACTCGGTCTATAATCATTGAAAAAGTCAATACAACGTGTCAACATTACCTAACTACCCTTGAATTCGTGTTGGTCCAAACTCGACAATGACTCACACTATTAGGTCGATTTGAATCAGTCACAAGAAGCAACATTACCTAACTACACTTGAATTCTCTTTCTTTTCTTCTCTTCCTTCTCCTTCTTCTTTTTCTCCGGCGTTCCAGAGATGAAATCTCTGTTGAGAAAACCTTGCAGAAAATTAGTGAAACCAATCAACCGAGTGTGGTGCTGATGAGTTCATAGTTGGGTTTGGTTAGAATCCACGATTGAGTTGAAGTGAAGTGTTTCTGTGAAGGTTAGAGTTTGATGTTGAGTTTATTTGGAATTGATAAGCTAAACGGGATGTTAACAGATGAAGATCAAAGGGTTATTGCTAAATTGAAGTTGTAGTATTGTCTTGAAGAAGAATTGAGATGTTAATGAAATTGTGAAGAAATTAGGGTTCCTGAAATGAATTTCGAGATTCAAATAAGGGTGAATAAGAAGGAATTAAAGGATGGGTTGAATAGATTTGAAGATTTTGATGGATGAATTGAGTTTGATTGAGAGAATAGAATATTTGGGAATTGAATTAGGGTTGGTTAAGAACTTATGTTGATGAATGAACTGAATTGAGGGTTTAGATGATTAATTGGAGGTGGGTTTGATCTGAATTGAGAGTTCCGGTTGGAGACTAGCTTAAGTTCAATAGTTAAAGTTTGTATTTGGAACTCAGATGAATTATGAAGTTATCTGGGATGAACTGGCTGGTGCTTGAGTAAATGAGTTTGAGGTAATTGTTCTTCTCTATGAATTTTGTTTAAGTTATGCAGTTTTGTTGTTGAATTTATGGACGTATCTATAGACAGTGAATTGAGATGGATAAGATGAGTATGGTGGTTATGACATGAAGCCATGATTACAGTTTAGAATTTAGGGTTTGAATGTATGTTGTTGTTGTCTATGCAGATGGAAGCACTGGTGGAATTGAGATTTAACAGAAGGAAAGACAAATTTGAAGCTCCTGTTGTTGTTGACTGATCGAATGGACATTAAGCTCACTGCCATGGAATGAATGGGTCTGTGATAAAGAGGGGTTTTGAGTTGAGGTAGTGATTCATAGGCATGGTCCTAGTAGTGTTTTGAGATGATTGTGTTGTGAATGTGTTTGAGTTATGGGTTGCAGAGAAGAATTTAGGGCTCAAGATAGAAATTGAATGTGTTTGTGTTAGATTGAATCATTGCAGGGACACGATAAGTTTATTGGATGTTAGAGTTGACCGATCTAACCAGCCAACTCAGACCGGCAATGACTTACACTTTTCAAAATAAGGAATGGGTTTGGTGAGTTGGTGACAGATTTGAGGGTGTATATGTCTTTTACTAAGCTGGATAAATGCCACATATGCACTAACTGATGGCAACAATTTTTTGGATGGAAAAGGTCAAACGTGTGGCATTAAATAAACTCTGAAAAAGAACGGTGGCATTTTCTTAAACTGCAAATTGGAAGTGTGTCACTTTATTAAAATCCATCAGTCTCTCTGTGTTCACAGCTAGTGACGACGGAGTAGAAGAAAGAATGGCGACGTCACCGAGATCATCGTCATCAGCACCAACTTTCTCAACTGATGCAAAGTTTAATTACCTTCCGGTAATGGGATTAAAACAAAAAATCATCGAAAAAGTTCAAGAAAATCGTGTTACACTCATCGTCGGCGAAACTGGCTGCGGTACTTCTTCTTCTTCTTTTTATAACTTCTATATACTCGCTCTCTATGTGTGTGTCTTCGTCTAGGTTTCTATTCGACTGATTTTTGTTCTGTTGGTGTATGATTCATGTGGAAGTAGATGATTCATGCAATAGTTCTGTTTGTTTTAGCTATTTTTTGTGTTTTTTCTTTTCTTGCTTCATTTTTGTGATTCTGCTGTTGATTTAAGGTATTATGAATGAATGATTTTGAAGGATTTGACTATTTCGATTTTGGATGATATTGTGGATTTCGATACTGTACTAGGAAAATTTTGATTTTTTGTTTTGTTTTGTTTTGTTGCATTGATGTTTCGCAGAGTGATTTTGCAGATTCTTGTTGAAGTTTTCATACATTACTTCTATTTTGTTGAGTTAATGATTATTGTTTGGGTTTATGAAGTAGTTAAGGTTTAAGATTTTTTGTTGTTGTTGTTGGGGTCCTAGGTAGTTGTTTAGACGATGCAATTGTGTTTTTATGTGGAGTAGGATATGATTATGAGAGTAGGATTGAAAATCAGCTTCGATATCGTACTTGCATTGAAGTGTAATCTAAAGAATGCTGAAACTATTGCTATGGACCTATGGTAGGAGGAGCTGTTTAGTGAGTGAGTATAATGTCCCCTTTAATTATAAAGATAAACCTCCAGATATTGAGTTTGTGCTAACGGTTTCTTTTGTCGTTTATGTTTCTTGTTTTCTCAATTGTCATTAAATGTATATTTGTTTACATGTATGTGTTTAGATCTGTTTCTTTAACTTTCCTTCATGTTGAGTGCTGTTGTGCATTTGGACAGTGTTTTATGTTTGTCCTGCATTCTGACAGATTCAATTCATCTTTTGACTTGTTTTGGCTTTTTATCTGCTCTTATGTTATTAAAGGCAAGAGCTCTCAAGTCCCACAGTTTTTTCTGGAAGAACGAATGGAACCCATATTATGTACACAACCTAGAAGATTTGCAGTTGTAGCTGTTGCTAGAATGGTAGGAAAATCTCGTAGATGCGACGTGGGGGGCGAGGTCGGATATCATATTGGACATAAAAAGGTCATGTCCCCAGGGTACGTTAATTAATGGACATACCATATTTATGATAATATTGACAATTGTTTCACCTTCTTTGCCGCTATCTGCATCTGTGACTGTCTTAGAAATATGGCCTGCTCTTTTCATATTTGTTTATTCATTTTTCCTTTTTTGGGTGATACGTACGCAGGTCAAGACTTGTTTTCAAAACTGCTGGTGTCTTGCTAGATGAAATGAGGGACAAGGGAATCACAGCTCTCAGATATAAGGTTATCATTCTTGATGAAGTCCATGAAAGATCTGTGGAATCCGATCTTGTTCTTACATGTGTGAAGCAGTTTATGCTCAAAGACAAAGATTTGAGGTTGGCGTTTTCTTTTTGTTTGTTTGTTTATTTATTTTCCCTGCACGTGCTACTGTTTTAATTAAGTTGATTTTTCCGATAATGAAATGTTTTGCTATTCGTGTCCTTTGGACTTGCTTATCTCTGGTTGAATCTGTTGAGTTGTAGTTTTGTTTTTGACCCCTGGTTTTGATTTTGCTTCAGATTTTTAACTCTATTATGAAATATCTTGGGGTAATATTTTGTTGTCTAATAGTTTTCACTTCCTGCAAGGTTGGTTTTGATGCCCGCTACAGCAGAGACTGCGAGATACAGAGATTACTTCAAGGACCTTGGTAGGGATGAAAGGGTTGAAGTTTTTGCAATTCCAACTCCCGGCCAGCAAACAATTTTCCAAAAAAAAAAGTTCTATATCTTGAACAGGCAATTAAATCTATTCCTTCTTGATCTATTAAAAATGCTTTCACATGCGCGGCCCCGTTATTTTTTACAATGTTTGTAACTCCTGTCAAGATATGGCAGTAAGTGTTCAGCTCATATTGTTTTAATCTTCTCAATTGGGATATTTGCCTGAGTTCATTGAGTTTTTAGCTTGGTTTTAGTTTGTTGAAGCAAATATTCATGTCACACTTCCTAATCTCTTGGTAATTCTGTGACGGTGATTGTATCTTATTGTTAACCAGGTTTCTGAACTTCTTTGGCTAAACTCAGAGTCCTTGTCTAGTACATACTGTTCTGGCCCAACCCCCGACTCGGCTGATGCTGACATCAAGCCTGAAGTGCACAAACTCATTCATGATCTGGTGTTGCATATTCATGAAAATGAACCTGATATCGAGAAGAGTATTCTGGTTTTCCTCCCAACATACTATTCACTGGAGCAGCAGTATTTCCTTTTAAGCCCTTTGAGTTCTTTTTTCAAAGTGCACATTCTGCATAGCAGCATTGATACTGAACAAGCTTTAAAGATCATGAAAATTTGGAAGTCACATCGTAAGGTTCGTACTGTACTGCTTGTTTCTGTTGGTGGATATCAATACCTACCTCGCGTTACTAGTCCTATGTCAACCACACTTTAATGGTTTCTGGATATATAGTCATTTTCTGAAACAAAAAGTCGTATTTTTATATTAAAAAAATTAAACCTCCAGTATAAATTCTGGTTCCGTCACCGTCAAAACTTGTTGAGATTTTAGTTCACATCTCAGACCTAAGTTAGCTTCATAATACCTGAAGCGATATCGCCTGAGTTGCACACACCCCAGGCTTTTGTTACTCCTTATCATCTGCTCTGTTTGTTTCACCTACTCCTCAGTCCTAGTGTCCTACTCCCTAAACAGTATCAGAACATATATGAAGTTATTCATTCCACATGCATGTGTCAAATCTTTATAATTTGAGGCTTCTCTGAATTTGAATTGTTCGATTCTGCACTACAGGTTATTTTAGCCACCAACATTGCAGAATCATCCGTTACCATTCCTGGAGTGGCATTTGTTGTGATTCTTGTCGAGCTTTACAAGTCTTCTGGGATAATAACAGGAAAAGTGATGCCGCTGAACTTTTATGGGTATCCAAGTCTCAAGTAAGAAGAAGCTGTACTGTACCATGTTTGATAGGTTGCTACCGAACCTAACAACCTTTTTTGTTTTAATTGACTCTAGGCTGAGCAGCGTAAAGGCAGGACAGGTCGAACTTGTGATGGGAAAATTTATCGAATGGGTACTAGGTCTTTTTTCAATCAGTTGTCGGATCATGAGCATCCATCTATATTGCGATTATCTTTAAGACAGCAAGTGCTTCTTGTTTGCTGCGCGGACTCTAAGGCCATCAATGATCCCAAGGGTATGAAATATGTTTCTTAACTCTCCTTCTGATATCCTTTTAAGGTTCTCATCTTGTCTCGGGATTTGACTGGGAGAGTTTCAGCTTTCTAGTCACCTTACTTGAGACATAATCACGATTCTTAAGCTACATTACTTTGGGTAGATTAATTTTAAGCACATGATTAAGAGCCTTGACCATACATTAATCTGGAGTTGTAATAATCCTTTTCAACTTAAGCCTAAGATTAATTTAGTTAGTGATGATTTGTTGTGAAACCATAAAAACAACCACTGATGACAATTTTAAGTTTGGATCAAGTACTATTCATCTTTGGGTTTCCGGTGGTGATGTTTTTATTATTTACAACTTCTGCATAGGGGTACTTGCAGTCTTTCTCAGTTTCAAAGGTCCTCTTGCTTTAGCATGACTGATGGCTGTTTAACTATGTGTAGAATTCTACTAATTCTTGGTTCTAAGTTCTGGATTTTTTTTGTTTGTTGAAGTATTGTTGCAGAAGGCCCTTGATCCACCAGAACCCGAAGTGGTAGAAGATGCCCTAAATTTGCTTGTTCACATTAAGGCTCTGGAAAAAAACGCATCTCATAGGGGGCGATATGAGCCAACTTTTTATGGCCGTCTGCTAGCCAGTATGACATTGTCCTTTGATGCTTCTGTGCTGATACTCAAATTTGGAGATATTGGATTGCTTCGTGAAAGCATTCTGATGGGTATACTGATGGATACAAATCCTCTGCCAGTTCGTCGTCCATTTGGACAGGATCAGTTGGTATGTCTATTTTTTTGTTTTGACAGTTCTGCTTGGACATGGATCAAAGTGTAAGTTATAAATTGTCTTTAATATATATTATCTTCATCCTCAGTTTGCAGAGAATATAGCCAGCTATTTTGGTGGGGATGATGAGAGCAGTGTGCTAACTGGTAAGAAGGAAATAATATCCATGGATAACCTTTGTGCATATCAGTTCTGGCAGCGTGCTTTTAAGGTAAGTTGTTGTTCCGAGTTATTAATGTTTCTTACATGCAAACATTTATTTCTAGTAGTTTCTCTGATTCTTTATACTGATCTGTCTTTGAAGGACAAGCATCGTGTAGAGCAGCTGAAGCACCTTCTCAAGTTTGATGAACCAAATACTACTGAAATACTCTTCCCTAAACTTGAAGAAGAGTGGTATTCTTTCCACAATCTTTTGCAGCCATCCCTGCATCAAGTTTCAGAAATATGTATGGATCCTTTTAACTGTTCCTCATGCCAAACTCTTACCAATGGTTTTTGATCTTCTAATATTCAGTTTTTTGTGTACCCGCAGATGATGATATTGTAAATTCAATGCATCGTTTCCGTCCCAAATTTATGGTTAAAGCTAATGGACTTCCCTCTTACTATAATCCTAACGAGTTTGAGCACACATGTTCCCTTGGATATCTTCAATATAGAGATGAGGATTTGGGGAGTGAGAAAGAGGATGGGAACATTAATCTGAATCTAGATATTGAGGAAAAAACCTGCCTCACTTTGCCATATGTCGCTCCCAATGATTTTAAAGCCAACTTTGTTGCGGAGAAGTTTGCAACTGTTTTGAAAGAGGTTTGTTGTTGTACTATATGCTTCTTGTGCATTTATGTAGTTGTCCTTGTTGGTTGTTCATTTCTATGTTTGCTGTCAACAAACAGATGAGAGTTGAGCATACACAGAACCATGCCGAGAACGAGCAGAAACCAATAATTGCTATGGTGTCGCATGATATGGGCGAACGTCCGCTCTGTAGATATTTTGTAAATGGTTTATGCAACAGGGGCAGCGAGTGTCCCTTCTCTCATTCCCTTCAGGCCCCAAAACCTATCTGCAAATTTTTCTTTTCTCTCCAGGTATATCCCTCTTTGTGGCTCAATTTGTTTCCTTAGATCTTCATTTTTTTTTCCTACTGTTTCGAACTTAATGTTTGGGTTTATACTATCTCTGTATTAGTTTATATTTATGAGTATGTAACACCTTTTACAGATACTTCTTATTGGTCTACTATAATAGTGCTAAATGAACATAAACATCGAATTTCTTTCTTTTGACACTGATGGATGTTGGTGAGCAGGGATGTCGTTGTGGAGCTTCTTGTTTCTTTTCTCACGATGTCAATCCAACCATGTCATCTATTACTAGTCCAAATCTCTGTACGCCAGACAGTGAACAACCTGATGCAGCTTCTTTCCTGCGGTTATTACCCTCAACTCCCGATGGATGCATTCTTGTTTTGGATGACAATGATCTGCATTTTTCTTCATCTCTCTCTAATAATGGTGTCCCAGCTAAGATAATCACTACAACAAGTGTACCTGATGACTCCACAACTGATAATTCATTAAGCGGCGTGAAAGTACTTCATGGCTTGAGTCATCCATACGGCACAGTCATCTCTGGTGCTGGGGAAAACAGTATTCCATGGAAAGAAGTACACTGCGTATTATGGTTTGCCAGTTTCCAACTCGACAAAACCAATATTGAAAGCGTGGAAAAACAGCGAATTCTCTTAAAGCAGTTTTTTGAGTATCTTGCTATCAGGACTTTAGCAGACTTCCTATATGACATGCCTGTGGTGCTTACAATGAATAATGTTCGATTTTCACAGCTTCAGGTAACAATCAGCCTTGATATGTACTGGTATTCCTTTGAAACTGAAATGAGGTCATCAAAATTCTAGACCTCAGATTTGGTATTCAACTCATGCTGTTAACTAGATAACCAATTTAGTGTGGGATTTTTTCACCCGCGTTAACAGTGTATGATAATATCTTTAGTTTCTGTATTGCAGTCCCCACCTAGTTTATATCTATAATGATGAGTTCATGTCTGTTATTTTTGTTGCAGGTCGAAAAATTGGCTAGGGATTCCTTCTTTTTTCTGCAAGAGTCATTCCCTTTTGACGAATCAAGCTTTGGTGCATTTTCAGATGTAGTTCCTATGTCAAAGCCGATGATGGTTTCACGACCCATTTCATATGTTTTCTATATTTGCCCACCTACAGATATCCAGTATGGAAATTACAATGCTGCTCTCAAGAAAAGCCTATATGATGGTAAATAGTGAACTATTGGTTGAAGAATTTTGATGCGACTTTAGTATATGTGTGCGTCAGAAGGTTAGTAAAAAATAATTTAGAAAAGTTATGGTTATACATATATGTAAATATAGCTAGGGATATCTACTTCTGTAGCTGGGAATGGGTTAACTTGTTCATATGTTAGTTTGTTTCAAAGAAAAAACAGCAGAAGAAGATTAGGCTCTTACAAGTTATCTTCTGGTTTTTTGGTTTATAATTAGGACATGATATTTATATGTATGCATTGCGTTGGGGTTTCCTTAATCTTTGGTAAGTAGGAATCATTTCTTGTCTGCAGTTTATGTTGCCATTTTGTTCCTTTCTTTTGTACAGCGCTGATGCAATTTTGTACAGTGAATGCTTTTATAGTCTTTACGAGTGCTCTAATAGTGAAGATCAGGATATGCTGAAAATTGGTTACAAGTTGCAATCTGGAAGGATGCAATGTTTGATTCTCAAACTGGAAACCTTCAAGAGGTATTATATATGTTAAGCCCAGCTCATCGACTACCTACCTTTAGGTGCACAGGTTTGATGTTCACTATCCACTTTCCTGAAGATGATTTTCATTCTATATTCAGACCGTAACCCAGTCCTAGTAGTCGAACAGACTGTTGATTGCTAATTCTCAATCTTTGTTTGTCGTGTTTGAAGGTCACAGATAGATGTTGAATGGTGGGGTTTTCTTTAGATTCTTTTTAAGATGTCTTGTTCTTCCTAAGAAAATGTAAGGGATAAATTTATAACGTTGGATTCTCTTAAAAAATTTATTCACTGTAAATGCGGTAGAAACATTGTCATATGGATTGATGGTCCAGGTTCTTATTATTGATAAGAGGATTTTAGTTGTGTCCCTTTCATGCCACCTTTTCCCACAGGTTATTTTGTTCTTTCCTTCATCTTTATTCATACCGAAATTGAAAAAGTTGAATAAGAGGCAAATTAGATTTTGAGAATTTAGTATTTGGAGAAAGAGGGACTTTTTTGCAGAAGAGATTTTGAGAGTATTTGGAGATGGCTAACCATAACATTCCAACTGCAGATGCATCTGATTCACACAATTGAACTTAGTCTAAACAGATTACGAAACAGCATTGCAACAAGAGTACTAGTTTGTATCTAATTCTCATCATTTGGTTGGTAAACTGCAGATTTATAAAACAGCATAGCAACAATATTACCCCCAAAGGAGCTCTATGAACATGACCCAGAAAAAGATAGAGCGTCTCAAGTAGCCAAAGCATTTAAATCTGAAATTCCTTCCTTTGTGGTTACTGTGCAGCCGAGTAATGTGAAATATGGTTTGGTAAGCTCGAAACACATTACGAAACAAATCTATTTGAACACCTAGTATCAGTGTTCCTCTAAGCTCCAAAACGGACTAGATCTGAGCAAAGAGATGGAGGCTTCTTGGATTTTTTCCTCTTCAGAGAAGAGAGGAGATAGCTAGAATGCTTGAGATGAAACTGAACCCGAAAATAAAGAAAGACATTAATTTATATAGAAATTAAATTAAAATTTGAAGACCCCACAATCTGCATTTACCAAGTTACAGAATGCTGACTAACAACCATAAAAACAAGATAAATAAAGGAAGGATCATAGTGCATACATTATTCCTTGAATACAAACCAATTAAACTTTTGATATGTAGGAAGAGCAAAAGAGTGGTTCCTCCGCGTGGATTCTCCCAAGTGCAGAGTGTTTTATGTCATTACACAGCCCAATTAGGAGGAGGAGATGGAGTCTCCCACACATCAAACACATTCTCCTCACTATGAAGAGCGAAAAGTCGATCACCACCAATTGAGAAGTCACGAATTGCACCACCACCGCCAAGACTAGATGTAAAAAACCAGTCAGGACCACAAAACACAGAGATACGGTCTTTTGAACAAGAAAAAAGCTTCCCTCCATGGAATGTTAATTTAGGATACCGAGGTCTATCTTGTATTATCCTATTATTCGGAGTCCATCTAATGCTACCATCGGTTTTACTTCTTATATCCATAAAACCCAAATTTTCATCCCGATTAATCACACATATAGAGTTACTTTCTTCCATTGCAATTCCATCTAGAACTTGAACATTCATAGGATTTCCACATAGGTGCTTCTCGTTTACTGCGGTATTATACCAAACCATACTTTTATCTCTAAAATCCAAAAGACTGATATATTTCTTATATGTTGCCAAATCAAAAAGCAACAAGCAGTTACTTCCATTGAAGCATTGAATCTTGTTTGCATTACCGAGAGGCTCACTCAGTGTTTTATGGAAAAAATCCGTTTGTTCTCCAGTAACTTGATCCCAAACTCCAATTCCGTTAATACCTGTTCCGCTACAAGCAGCAAATATCTTACCATCAGAGTTGAAACATAAAGCTCCAGCAGTAAAGCTCTTCACCTGATTTTCATGGTTTAGCTGAAATGTATGCTTTAGATTAGCCCTTGACGAACTGAAAAGACCAATACCAGAGTCTTGTCGTCCTGATCTTTCGCAAGCACTGATCACAATATTCTCTGAATCGATCCAGCCAATATCGTTAACTTTTTGATAATTGAGATTTATTGGTGGATATTCTTCAAGCATCCAATCGTATGTACGGACAAGTCTGCTATGAGCCACAGCACAACCGCCATCAGGACTTGCTCTAATGGCATTAGAATTGCCAGAAGCTTGACCCCTAACCGAACTCGTTAGCTTTAATTGGTTGACATTCAATTCGCGAAACCTTGCCGTTCTAACATGATCTAGAAGACCATAATAAAGAGCTTCTTTGTAAAATAAATTATCAGGTATGTGAGGAGGAACATAAAGCTCACCAGTTCTTAGAAGATCGAGAAGAATAGAAAAGCAATCCGGGTTTCGATCGATAAAATACTCTTCATTAACTTGTCTTGGTTGGAAGTTCCATTCATCATCAAACATAGCTCCAAACATGGAACTTCTGCGTGCACTTGCAAGAGTAGTTGAGCTTGTTTCAAAGATTTTACCTCCAACATTAAACCTAACCTTGTCAGTTTGCATTCCCATGTTTCAACTTGGGTTTTCAACCTTCAATCTTACCTTGATTTATGTATATATATATATATATATACATATATCTCAAATAAAAAGAGACTTCTTCTCTATCAAGAAACTAGAATCCTGGACTACTTATGAGAAACTAGAATCCTACTCTGTTACCATAACCGATTTAAAAAAAAACGAAACCTACCGTGAGTAGATCCGTGGTTAATTCCGTGTGAGGAAGGGATCCACTTTTTTATCAAGGAAATTACCATCAAACTCTTATCAATCCCATACTGCTAAATTTTGAGTCTTGTTAAACTATCATCGACTGAAAAATAACCTCAGAAATCAAACTCAAAAAACCCAATTAAATTTTTTGTTTTAAAATAAAGCTACTGGAAATTAAGAAACCCATATTATCATCAAAGGTTCAAAGGGAGTGAAAATTTAGGGATTAGGGTTATGGTTTGTAGTTGAAAGTATAAAGAAATTGGAATCAAATATGAGGACAAAAAAAAAAACTGAAGATGAAGAGCTTACAGATTAAACGAGATCCAAACGATTTGCAGAAGAGATTTTGAGAATTTAGTATTTGGAGAAAGAGGGACTCTTTTTTTTCTCTGTGTTCGAAGGACGTGTTTATACTTGTCATTTGTTTACAAAAATGGGACCATCTTTTGATCGGCTCTGTTTACCGGCAGAACCGTGTTTGGCACAAACCCGATCCGTGTTATTCCTGCAGTTCCTTTTTAATAGGCCAGTTTTTATAAATAAAAATTTCAAAAAAATAGGCAGTTTCCTAATTGGGAAAGTCAAATTGGACCACTTTTCTCTTAATTTCTTTTGATCACAAGTGTCATGTGGACCACTTCACTTTACTTCTTTTACTAACAAGTGTCATGGGGACCATTTCATTTCACTTCTTTTGTTGACAAGTGTCATGAGAACCACTTTCAATGATTAGTTCTCTTAATTTCCTTAAATTTTTCTAAAAACAAAACTGGCATATTAAAAAAGAATGGAGAGAGTACTATTTTTAGTGCTCAGTTGCTCGCATATGCCTCAGTTGTGAAATTATTGGATTCCGGATTAATATCTTTTTTCTTTTTTTTTACAGGGTCAAAATTTTCATTTGAAGAAAAAAAATACAATTAAAATAAAGAAATGTTACAAGCAAATACAAAAAATCTATTAGAGAGTCGGAGTCCCCGAAAGATTGAATCATAATTTATATGGGGATAACATCCTACTAGGAACTAATACCTTCTCATCGATTTAGCGGTCGGGATTGCTTAATAATTTTTATCTTATATGAAAGGAAAATTTCTTGTTTGGTCCTAGACCCATATAGTTATTTATTCCTGGGTCCAACCGGAAATTAGTATTATTCTTAGGTCCACAAGATGGAAAAAGACCCGGCTGCCCCTCCGTGGTACGTGTGAACTTCTTCTCTCAATTCGAAGTTCGAACCCACTGATTAGCAAAAAACCTTCTATCTTCTATCTTCGTCTCTTTTCGTTTTTCCTTTCTCTTCTATGTTCTCAGAGAAACTCTTGTGATTCAATAAAGGAATCACCAACCATAAACCTAGATTCTGATCAATGAGAAACCAAAACTCAAAAAATCCAAACCTAGATTTTGATTTGCCAAATTGAATCAAGATTTTTTATAGATCTACGAAGATAGTAGTACTCCCATATAAGAAGAAGATGATTATGAAGAATCACCAACACGAAAAACCAAATAAGCGAGCAAAAAACAAAAAAAAGAGTACCTAAATCAGTAGCAAAAAAGGTATGAATCAGAAGTACATATATGTTGTACTGCAAAAAAATAGTTTATTTTAACCAATATGCTACATCACTGCGTATAAGATGGCTTTTTTTAGTTTTTGACTGTTTAAATCAGAGGTACATAACTCAAAAACCGATGAAAATCATCGAAAGTGACATGCGGTTTGTGTTTGTGTTTGTAGTTTGTGTTTCTGGCACATAGATTTGCGAGTACATAACTCAAAAACTGTTGAATAACAATAAAAGTGATATGCGGCGTGTTTTTATTAGTTTCTGACACATAGATCCACCAGTACATATATACAATACCGAGGTAAAAAATCACTATGTTGTTTATTTTTTTTGGTTGATGAGATAATGATCCACCAGTACATATCTCTAGTACTTATGAAATTTTTTTTTTATGCTTTCATTGGGTTTAAGCACTATGAATTTAGTATATAAGGCCAATACTGATTATGTAACAATGGTTATACTTATGTATGTTTGTGTTTCTTGCACATAGATTTTCAAGTACATAATTCAATAATTGTTGAATAACAATCAAAATTGACATGAGGTGTTTTTTTTCTTTCTTCTTTTTACTGCATACCAGTATATATATGTTGTACTGAGGTATAACAGTGCTTTTGTACTCTAAAATCGTTATGCTGGTTTATGAGATAATGATCTTGGGTATGCAGTACATAATGCGAATACTGATGAATGTTTTTATGCTTCCATATATCATTGTGTTTAAGTAACATTATTTATGCTTCCATATATGATTATTTTTCTGACATGATGATTATGCGGTGCATAAATGATGTATTGAAACAAAATTAATTAAATTTTTGTAGGGACTCGAAGCCAAAACCTGGTACGAAGTTGTATAGATCGGGACTCAAAGCTTTACATACTCTAGTATCCAACATGAGATTGAGTGGATATACTTTGAGCGATGCACAATTACAAAAGATAGATGAAGCAACATTATTCGCGGACTTCCCTTCAAGTACTGGACACTTATGGAAGTAAAGGTGTTCAATACTAGCAGTGTATATTAATTGTACTGTTAAAAAAAATACTACATTGTATATTGGTTGTACTAAAAAACACAGTTAAAACTCAAATAAATTTACATTTATTCTTTTAACTTTATGGTGCTCGTTCTGTAGTGCTCACTCAATGTATGTATGTGATAAACTTCAGTATATATCTGCTGCACAACTTTAATTAGTTTAAGTATATATTACATGTACTGGTTTAAATTCAGTTAATAAAGTATAATTTCACTGAACTACAAAAAAGTTTAAATTCAGTATATATTGGTTGTACTGCAAAAACAAATACAATGTATATTGGTTGTACTACAAAAAAGAATGTACATTGAAGAAAACTTCAAAATTAGCAACAGGTGCAATGAAAGAAATAAATAAAAAAATTACATAATCTTGAGCAAAAACCAAGGCGTGTTGATTTATTACATACTGATTTTCAAGTACTTCACATACAACCAAAAAATCAGTACATCTGATACATACTGAGAAAGTGGGTGCATAATGGATGCACTGAAGGAAAAAAATGACTGAAAACACTTTCATTCACTTTTCACTCAAGAAGGCAAGGCCTTCCTCCATAATTTTCACAAGTGAACCTGCTATAGTGCCCAGAAACTAAATTGCTCTTCCCAAATCCCGGTTTAACTTGTTTAGCTGCATCGATGACGTTTCATGGACAACAACCAACACCAGGGCATTATAGCAGGTAAAATTAAGCTACTAAAGAAAATATAACGATACATATATGAGATACTCCCATAAACTAAAAATCTACACTAATTGAAACCGGAAAAAAGACTCTGAATTTTCAGTACATAACTGCCGTACCGGTTAAAAAACCATACTTATGCTTACATATATGAGTCTATGTGTGTTAGACACTATGAATCTTAGTACACAAATGATATACTGAAAATAAAACTAGTTAATTTGCAGAACATAAATGGTATACCAAAAGTTTCCTAGTGTTTGGATTAGAACTAGATCTTGAACTTGTAAATGTGACCTAAACGTAACAATATTGACACAGTGTGCAATGTGCACTGATTCAGTAGTGTGAAGATGGGTATGCAGCAAGAAAAAAAATTACTTCAATACAAAATGCAGTATAGTTGTCATGCACTGCTCAAAAATCAAGTTTAGTTGTTATGTACAATATATGTTTTATTCTAGTTTCGAATATACTGCATTGGGTAGTAGTGTGGAGATTACTAGCCTCTGATTTCTCAGTATACCAAACATACTCGCAACAAAAATTAACCCGCATGATGGGTACAACTATACTCGCATCAAAAATTAACAACAATTTCAGAGCCAAAAGCACAAACATATACAACCAAAAGAAACATAGATGTTACATAACTATGAATATATCAGAACCGAAATAGTTTCAATTCAATATTTAATATATGTACTGCTATATCATATGAATTAACTGAGTAAAACTAAGAACACAACAGAATTAAAAGCAATTATTTTTAGTATTCCATATATGTACTTCTGATTCATAAATTAAAAATCAACCGCATGTCAAAAATAACTTATATATCTATGAATCTAACAGAATCCATATATGTACTTATGGATGAAACAACAACAACAAGTGAAAAAACTAAGAGTAAAACAGAATCCAAAGCAGTTCGCATCAGTATGCCACATATGTACTACGGATTTATGAACTAAAACAACTGCATGGATTGAATCTATAAAAAAGAATAGAACTAAGAGAATATTATTTCAGTATCGCATATTTGTAACTATGGATCAAACAACAAGTGGTAAAACTAAGAAATAAAAACAGAATCAAAAGCAGTTTTTATCAGTATGCCACATATGTACTGCTGATTCATGAACTAAAAAACAACCGTATGTAATGAATCTATCAAAAAACAGAATCGAGAGAGTCTTATTTCAGTACCGAAGATATGTACTTATGGATCGAACAAAAACAAGTGATAAAACTAAGAATAAAACAGAATCGAGAACTAAAACAACTTCATGGGATGAATCTATAAAAAAAATATAATCGAGAGAGTATTATTTCAGTATCGCATATATGTACCTATGGATCAAACAACAAGTGGTAAAACTAAGAAATAAAACATAATCAAAAGTAGTTTGTATCAATATGCCACATATGTAATGCTAATTCATGAACTAAAAAAGAACCATATGTAATGAATCTATCAAAAAAACGGAATTGAGAGAGTCTTATTTCAGTATCGAAGATATGTACTTATGGATCGAACAACAACAAGTGATAAGATAAAACTAAGAATAAAACAGAATCAAAAGCAATTTGTATCAGTATGCAACATATGTACTGCTGGATAATACCCGTGAAACAACAAACAAGCACGAATTTGATAAAATAAAGAAGCGAAAACAACAAGATAATCAAAGCGATAGTTCAAATATTTTAAAAACACCATAATATAACCAAAAAATTGAATAATTACGATCAAGATTCATGAAAAACAAACCAAAAAAAAAACTTAAAAACTAAGATCTGTGTGTACTGCCATCAATAAATAAAAACTAAGATCTATAATAGCATCAGTACGAGATATATGTACTACCGGATCGTGCAAACACGGATCTACAATCAAACATCAACAACTCAGATCTATACTACCAATTTTTAACTAAAATCACCGAGAATGGAAATGAAATTACTGATATAAAAACTAATTGTGAATCGAGCCAGAAATTCGAAGTGATTTAGTGCTATTAGGATTTTTGAAACCATAGATTTATCTGTAAATTCTTAACCAAACTGATGAATCAAGGATTACGACCGAATTAAACAATCAAAAGAGATGAAACTTACCTTATTTTCTGGATTTTATTGATGATTCATTCAATAAAACTCGTCGGTGATGCTTTCAAATGGAGTTTCTTCGATCTTCAACGCAGAGCTCGAGTCGTGGAAAGAGAAAATGAAAATGAAAATATTTGTGACTGATTTAGTCTTATCGTTATTATGTACGAAGGGTAATCTAGAAATTTACCGAAAAAATCTTCCTAGTTTCGCACGTGTACAGGACCAAGTGATAAAAAATTGGGTCACTTTTTATGTTTTCTTTATATTATGGACCTCTAGTTACTGGGCTTTAGTGGGTGGACCATCTACTAACTAGTATCACTAAACTAGTACCTATTGGTAATTCCTAGTATATGAAATGGTACCATACTCTAGTAGGACTAGTATCACTTTTATAAATCATGGACTGAACAAGGTATTTGAAATGATGGCTATTCCATGCCATTCATCATAGTGAACAAAATCTGGCCTACTAACAAAACTATTAGCATGTCCATTAGCTAGCGTATAACCTATATTAACCACGGCGTCAGCGGAAAAATTAATTTCTCGAATGAATAACCGAATTTTTGCATCACACTCCAAGGCAAGTTACCACCAATAAATACCTGCACCACACTTGATGAATCCGACCTCGCTCTTATGTTGCGCACATTCTATTAGGTGGCCCATTCAAAACCAAACACGATAGCATAAACTTTTGGGAAATAGTTTAATGAATTTCAATTTGAAGTAGGGGTACCGGTTACTCGCATCACAGTGATAATACATTGGGAAAAAGGTTATTATTGGGACGTCATATTCCAATAGAGGGGTTTTACTTGGATTTCTAGTGACAAAAAAATTGGCTATGGGGTATTCTTGATTACATACCAAATATCTAAAATAACTTTTCAACTAAAATCAAAACCTAAAAACTAAAACTAAAATCAAAACCTAATTCTAATTCAAAGATCTGCTCCTCCTCTTCTTCTTCTTCTTAACTTCCTCTCCTTCATCAACCATAAATCATTTCCTCCTTTTCTTTTTCAATCAAAATCATTTCACCATCTTCGATCAATCGACGGTTCGAAAAGCTTCTAATCGTTGATCGAATTCTCTATTAAAGGTGCAGAAGAAGTATATTGATAGAAGTGATGGTAATCAACAAACCAATTGCATATGTAATGGTTAGATTGATTGAAACAGTAGAAAAAAAAATTAGCTTTCAGAACCAGTTACAGTTGGGTTTTCCTCAAAAAAAAACAACCTTAACTGTTTTACAGTTCGGTTCGACCAAAAAAAAGTAACTGAATTACAGTTGGGTTCGATAACAAAAAAAACCCAGCCGTAACTGTTTTACAGTTGGGTTCAACAAAAAAAAGCCCAGTCATAACTGATTTACAGTTAGGTTTCGACCAAAAAAACCCAGCCGTAACTGATTTACAGTTGGGTTTCGACCAAAAAACCCGGTCATAACTAGTTTAAAATTGAGTTTTCCTAGTTTTACCTAGTTACGGTTAGGTGATTAAAGATTTTTTTGTGGTTGTAGTAGTGGGGTTCAAACTCTCGGATTTGTGAAGGATAATTTTTTAGACTTAATAAAAAAGGATAAGTATATACAAAAATATTAACAATGGCGAGAGGTACTGGGACTAGGATTCCGCCAATTTCATTTCTTAAGGTTCAAATAATAATTCTTTTATCAATAATAGCTCGAAAAATATATCGACTCTAATTTATTGCCAAGATTGATTCTCAAAATATTAGGTGTAAATGTTAAGCATGGGACATCAAATCATCTAAGCTAAGCATGATCCCTCAAATCAAATCACAACTAATTAATTTAAATCATAATTTCAATTAAAATTAATACAAAAGTCATGAAAAGAATTAAATATAATTACCCAAGTGTGAAATAAAGCTTCCTCCATTGCCCCAGTGTTGGGATTTAGCTTCTCATATTAATCATAATCTCAAAATACATGTATGTTGCTCAAAAGTTGATTAAAATGATAAAAATGTGTAAAACAGTGAATGTACGACCCACAGAAGGCGTCACAAAAAGAACGATAAGATAAGGTGCTGCTGATATTTAGACTGCGCTGCGACCCACGGTTGTGCGTCTTAGACGCTGGTGATAAACGACTGCCCTAGCGAGTCCGTTCTTGGTGTTCTTCATCATCAGCAGCAGCAGCAACAGAGTTTCATCAACTCTTGATTTCTGCTTCTTTGGACCTCCTCTAGATCCCAAACTCTCGACAGCCTCTCTGGCCTCCCCCTAATCCAGTTCTGGTGTCCCTTTAGCAATTGGGGCTGAAATAGTAATTTTTGGGTGGAAATAGTAATTTTTCTTGGTTCCTCTGGGACATTTCTGTGACGTTTCCAGTGCATTTCTGGGGTGCCTTTAATACTTTATCTTGGGGGTGTAAAACACCACTTTTTGAGCCCATTTCGCCACAAAGGCTTATTTCTCTAAAATTTCCTACAAGAACACAAAATAACACAATAAGTACTTAATCGAGTCTAACAATACAGAAAATTGAGAACAAAATAGACACATAAATGTGTTTATCAAATACCCCCAAACTTATTATTTGCTAGTCCTCGAGCAAATTTATTCTATAAAGGAAAATCATTTGAACCCCTAGGTGGCCCTAGTGGCGGAGTGTTGTCCCCGGAGGGTTTATCAGAGGTGTACCCACAAAACCTTTACTCCAGACCCTAACTATCTACGAAAAATCTTGGAAAGCACCAAAGAACCTCCTTGGTTGACATACAATTATTGACTCTAAGAGGAAGAACCCTGATGCGAAATTCCAATTGTTGTACACGAGTTTGCATTCAAGCATACTAAAATTCATATAAGTGACAGAGCTCTACTAAGATAGTTTCACGATGGACATCATACTCGGAGTCAGACTAATCACATGAAAAGATTAAGAAGATGGAAAAAGAAAAATGTAGATGGTTGAAAAGTGAACGGTGTTTCCCATATCTGTCTGAAGGCCTCTGCCAAGGTGAACCTAACCTAAATGACTGAGATACCGGTCTGACTAATATTAACACACTGGCATATACAAGGGAACCAACGGCCAATAACTTAAATCTAGATCAACAAACTGGCAAATACAAGGGAACCAGTAGTTGACTACACAGAACAATAACCATTTTTTTTTAAACTTAACGGCATGAATAGATCTTTTTGATCCAAGCGCATGCTTCTTGTCAGCAGATTACACGATAGTTCCCACGGGTCCTGCATTCCACGCTTGCTTAGGCGACGGAAACAGGGAAAACACACACATATTTATATCCAAGTGTTAGTATTTATTCCGATTGGTCTACTGGTCTGGTCTAATTTTTTTTTGAAAAGGTAACTCAGTCACTCTATTTCACCCTAGCAAAGGTAACAACTTGAATCGTGTGGCCCACCAAATCACTTGAAATAAAAGAAAACTAAAAATAGAAAGTGAAAAGGACTCGACGAGATATGGCGAAACTATCATGTTAATTCTAACACCTGAGCTTTGTGCTTTTATGAATAGACTCTATAGATGTTTCCATCTAGTCAGCTTGGTTCCTCAACTCCTAAAACAAAAATGTTTCCATCCACTTAGATTGGTTAGTGCTATCCTTAATAGGCGTAAATTTCTAGGCTTTGGAGTTTATTTATTGCAACTAAAAAGTTTCTCCCATACCCCCAAACTTAAAATTAACATTGTCCTCAATGTTCTAAAGATGAAAGTAAAAGCATGAACAAGGAGAGACAGTTACTATTTGAAGCAAAAGAGTAAAGGAAGGATATTACCGGGTTGCATGAGATTGGGTTACCTCCCAAGAAGTGCTAAGTTTATAGTCTTCAGCCAGACTAAGAAAGGTTTAATCACCTCGAATCATATAGCAATAGCCGAAATAATTGTGAGTTATCGAAACCAAATAGAGCTATCACAAGTAAAAGGAATCTGCAACAAACCAAGAAAATGAACATGTACTGCATACCCTTATCTAGTTTCCTGATTAAGATACCTATGTCCCATTGTGGTTCAGGTTCAGGTTCTATGAAAGGATCTTGATAGAATATTTTCATTGGATGCACTTCCTCATAGATAAGATCCAACAATTCAGGTTTAAAAGTCTGGAAAAACTCAATTAAAAATAATAACAACCTGAATAACTGGGGATCCTTAAAGTCAATCATATTTGACTGACACAGCTGACCACAAAGAGAGTGGTGGTCTTCCTTAAACAGATGTGTCGACCCTAATCTCCTAAAGCAATTAGGTAGTCTCAAAACTTAATAATTGACACATCTGAAATTTATATGTTCCCACAGTTGGTAGAAAAGTTTTTGTTGGGAAAACAAAGTCAATCTGGGTAACATAGCCTGGGAAAACCACATCAACCAGAGGAACTCCTTCATGGACATCATTAGGCTCGGAAAAACGAGTATGAAGGTAATCTTGTAAAATAGTCGAGGCACAGATATCAAGTCCTAAGTGTGGGGACTTTCTGAGAGTTAAAGGTAAGGCACTAGGGAAGTGATAATCACCCCCAAACTTAGAGTTTTTAGTGTCTCTAGATAGACCTCTAATTATTTCTTGGATTTTCGTATCTTCAGAGTCCTTAAAATATTCAAGAGATTCTTCTAAGTTATTATCAGGTAGTGCATCATTACTCATCTCTACGGGTCTATCTTCTTCTTCCAAGACTGTTGTTTTTAAGTCGCTAGACTCTAAAACAGTATTTTCGAAATGAACTCGTTCCTCTAAACCACTATCGGCTTCGTAAACAGGAAACACTACATCGTCTAAAACGGTGGTATCCCTAATCAAATCCTCGTCCTTTTGAATAGGTGATAATCATAAAAAATTATTTGGATTTGAACTAGAAATAATATAATCACTATACAGCTCAATTGGATTACTAGACTCCTGAACACTATGCCTACATATTCCGGATTCTTCATTACTGCTATCCTCATCATCATAGTACGAAAATGATTGAACCTTATCTAAATAAGTAGTGTCTTTTATTCTAACCTCGTCTTCTAAATTAGGTAAATATTCACTATTGATATCAAGGGTAAAATTAGAAACACTATTTTGGAAATTTAGATCTTTTAGAGAAGTTCTATTCTGGGTCTCTAACAAAAGCTTTTGGGCCGACTCACATGAATTCCTGACGTAATCTAGGAAATCAGGTAAAGAAAGTTCACTCATTGCATTATTTTCGTCCATAACTAAGTTATTCATTTCAGTGAACTTACGTGTTGTCTCAGCTAACTTACGTGTCGACTCAAGTAAAGAGGAATTAGCAGAATTTTTCTCGTATGACTGATGGTTGTGAGGATCACCATGGTATGAACCATAACCTTGAAAAGTATGGAGTTCCCAACCACTATTCCCACCATGGTAATAAAACTGATGATGTCCATATTCAAATTCAGGTCGATACTCATTGTATTGGCTTTTATCATACCAGTTCGACTTTCTTAATTGCAAGGGAATTCTACACAACCACAAACAAGGCTAACTCGACTCCACCAAAACAAACCTAAAGATTTCTAGCAAACAAAAAGCATGATGGCTCCACTTAGATTGTTTCTAGACCAGCTTCTATCTTTCGAAAGGGAGTTCGTTGCAATTTGAGCAAACCCCTCTGGAATCAATCCGAGTCAAAGTAAGTTGAATTGAGGCGAGGGAAGCTCAGTGGAGCTTTGATACCCAAGGCCTCACCGCTATCACAAGGCGGCGCAGTCACGCATTCAACTCACAGAAACCATCATGAACTTTGGAGTGTGCTTAAAGAGCAACCAATATTTTTCGAACGAGTTTCCTATTAAGCTTGTTACCCTAGCGGTCTCGTTCTATTCAAAATTTTAAGCTTGGGTTCGCGTTAGGTTTCGTTTTCCTAAGGCGGGCAAGAAGGGAGCGGTGATGAAATCCGAACCCTTATCTTGTATTGGCCAGGCCTTTCCCTTTACTAGGAATTTAAAAACAGTCCAAATTCGTCCTCAATCAATGAATCACCTTAAGGAATACAGTAACTCGCTTACAGGAGATTCGCGAGTGTTTCGATGGACTTACCTCCCGTACCAGACGGGGGATGAACCGTTGAAGTCGACTCGGGCCACGACTCCTATGTCATGTACGAACCCGAGGGGCCGAGACGATATAATAATCGTCGTCCTTCCCTGCACATAGTTTATATAATTTTTTTTTAATAATACCCTTCTGTAGGGTTAAAAAAAATAAAGTCCAATTGTTTAAAGTCCAAAGTCCAAAATAAATTAAAAAAAAAAATTACAGTTTTCCTCACACACTCTAAAAAAAATTAAAAATTAAAAATTAAATCCTAAAATTGTCCTTTTTTCTTCTCTTTTCGCTTTAAGCTTTAAGCTTTTTCCTCTCCAAGTCCTTAGTGCTCCACTTCGAACCTGTAAATCAAAGAAAAAAAGACAAATTAAAAAGGAACAAATAATAAATAAAAAAAAAAACTAAAAATTCTACCTAAGCACAAATCCGCGTCGGCGGCGCCAAAATGATTAAAAGTTTTTCGTGGTTGTAGTAGTGAGGTTCAAACTCTCGGATTTGTGAAGGATAATTTTTTAGACTTAATAAAAAAGGATAAATATATACAAAAATATTAACAATGGGCGAGAGCTACTGGGACTAGGATTCCGCCAATTTTATTTCTTAAGGTTCAAATAATAATTCTTTTATCAATAATAGCTCGAAAAATATATTAAATATATCGACTCTAATTTATTGCCAAGATTGATTCTCAAAATATTAGGTGTAAATGTTAAGCATGGGACATCAAATCATCTAAGCTAAGCATGACCCATCAAATCAAATCAAATCACAACTAATTAATTTAAATCATAATTTCAATTAAAATTAATACAAAAGTCATGAAAAGAATTAAATATAATTACCCAAGTGTGAAATAAGGCTTCCTCCATTTCCCCAGTGTTGGGATTTAGCTTCTCATATTAATCATAATCTCAAAATACATGTATGTTGCTCAAAAGTTGATTAAAATGATAAAAATGAGTAAAACAGTGAATGTACAACCCACAGAAGGCGTCACAAAAAGAACGATAAGATAAGGTGCTGCTGATATTTAGACTGCGCTGCGACCCACGGTTGTGCGTCTTAGACGCTGGTGATAAACGACTGCCCTCGCGAGTCCGTTCTTCGTGTTCTTGGTGTTCTTCATCAGCAGCAGCAGCAACAACAAAGTTTCATCAACTGTTGATTTCTGCTTCTTTGGACCTCCTCTAGACCCCAAACTCTCGACAGCCTCTCTGTAGCACATTAGGAACATATTTATACGTAATTGAACCATTGAATCTCCTCCATTAACTCCAAATAATCTTCATTTACTCGGCCATTGAAGAAAAATATTTCGGAATATTTTCTTCCCTGAATTATCTCTATACGCGTCTGGAGCTATAAATGGTGAGTAGATTTTCTTTGTTTATCTCAAACACACTTCAAAATATAGCCAAGCCCCATCCAAACACGAGCAGCACACTTCCAACTCATCAAAACCCCGTGAAATATTTTCCATGCACGCGTCTGCTCTGATTCCATCTGATGGATTTTCCAGCCAAATTTGATTGCATCCAACACCCATATCCTTCCTGCCTAGCCCAGCAGAAGATACCCAATGAGTTTCAGCCATTGAATCGGCCTGAAACTCCTTCAAAAATCGATTGGCAAATATGCCAGTAAATAACCAAATTTTCCCGCCAATTTTGGAATTTGAATTTGGGAAGAAAACTAGCCTCCCCCTAATCCAGTTCTAGTGTCCCTTTAGCATTTGGGGCTGAAATAGTAATTTTTGGGTGGAAATAGTAATTTTTCTTGGTTCTTCCGGGACATTTCTGTGACGTTTCCAGTGCATTTCTGGGGTGCCTTTAATACTTTATCTTAGGGGTGTAAAACACCACTTTTTGAGCCCATTTCGCCGCAAGGGCTTATTTCTCTAAAATTTCCTACAAGAACACAAAATAACACAATAAGTACTTAATCGAGTCTAACAATACAGAAAATTGAGAACAAAATAGACACATAAATGTGTCTATCAAATACCCCCAAACTTATTATTTGCTAGTCCTCGAGCAAATTTATTCTATAAAGGAAAATCATTTGAACCCCTAGGTGGTCCTAGTGGCGGAGTGTTGTCTCCGGAGGGTTTATCAGAGGTGTACCCATAAAACCTTTACTCCAGACCCTAACTATCTACGAAAAATCTTGGAAAGCACCAAAGAAACTCCTTGGTTGGCATACAATTATTGACTCTAAGAGGAAGAACCCTGATGCGAAATTCCAATTGTTGTACACGAGTTTGCACTCAAGCATACTAAAATTCATATAAGTGACAGAGCTCTACTAAGATAGTTTCACGATGGAAATCATACTCGGAGTCAGACTAATCACATGAAAGGATCCTGAGTCCTTTCTGCAATATATATATATATATAACGTTGAATAAAAGAAGGTTGTTTTTAGGCATACCTAAATCTTTTTAGGCATACAAAACAATAGTCTCATTTTGGGTGACCTTATAAGGGGTATCTTATGGGTAGTTCAATTGCCTATATACCCTTAATACAAAAATCTGAAATCAGTTTTCTAAAAAATCAAAATCAGTTTCCTTTAACATCTATTCTTCTTCCTCCTCTAGCCGAATTCTTCCCCTCCCGCGAAAAACAAAATTCATCACCGTGATTAATTACCGATTCCCAAAAATTTGATCGTCGATTAAATTCAACTACATAATGACTCGTACAAAGAAAAGCAGGTACTAGGCAAACAAAATCGTCATCTAATCCATCAATTGAAGAAGAAGAACCAATTGAAGATGAAGGTGTAGAAACTGAAAATCAACCACCAATTGAACCAGAAATTGAACCAACTTCATCTCCAACTCAAGAAATGAGGATAAGAAAGTAAGTTTTACAAACCCAATCTCCTATTTGTTTTTTTCATCGATTAAATGACGATTACGGTGTTGGGTTCGGCTCAAAATTGAGTTGTGTTTTTAGCCGAATTGTTCTTCACAAAAGCTTCTTGTAAGTGTATATGAACAGTTCGGCATGAAATTTGATGAAATTTCAAGCCGAACCTAGTCACAGATAAAGATGTATAGGGGTTCGGCATATTCGATAATCATAATATGTGCCGAACCTAGCACATTTACGAGGTTCGGCTATTATGATATTCACATTATGTGCCGAACCAATACAAAAATCGACCCCAAAAATTATCAGGAATATAAATGATCAGGTTCGGCTTATACAATACTTATGTAAATAGCCGAACCATGTACTACCAAAAGGTTCGGCGCTTACGATTTTTATTATATAAGCCGAACCATTAACATTTTTTATTCCAGAACTCTCAGGAATAGGTTCGGCTTTCTAGGAAAATTTTATACAAGCCAAACTAGTGTCTAGCAAATGGGTTGGAAGTGGAAAACATATGTTCGGCGCATATCTAAACAGTTTCAGCTAGACAAACTCTTCATCAAGGGATTGGTTCGGCTCATATAGTAAGCCGAACCTCTTCCTGATTCGCCAAACCTCAATGAAAAAATAAAAACTTTTGATAATTTCGATCTATAAAAATGAGATTAAGCATAGTATAGAAGTGTACCTGTGTACTAGAAGCATTGGGTTCCTTATCAATGTCTTCATCATATGGATTTGACTCATAAAAATCATCACCTTGAGTTTGAGTTTGAGTTTGTGTAAAATCATTCTCATAATCTAAGAATCAGCCATTTGGGAATCATTGTTGTAGTTGATATGTATTTTCCTAGGTTTTTTGTATGAAGAATGACTCTCCTCATCCTCCATTGAATCAAGAATTTTTTTTTTCTCACTTTCTCCTTCTCCTTCTCTCCTTCTCAATAAAATTTTTTTCCCCCAAAAATTTATCATCTACACAAACAAACCTTATAGTTCTGAAAATTATCTTAATCACTAATCCAGATTATTAACATTAATACATAAAGGACAGATTTGTCATTATAAAAAAATTCGTTTAAGGGGCGTTCTGATTTTATTATTTGACATCCCTTTTTTTCTTCACTTGGTATGCCTAGAAAGTTTTTGGTATGCCTAAAAACAGCCTTCGTATAAAAAGGACTGTGAGGCCCATAAGAGGAGCGGCAAATTAAAAGTTTGAGATGCCCTGTAAGTCCGTTTCCGCCTCTTTTTGAATAGTAGTACCACAAATGAATTGTACATCCTATCTGGCCAGTACTACCGGTAACTCCAGCAGCTAATCTAAGAACAAGACTTGAGCTAATACGAGTGAGTAACACAAATATGCAGCAAAAAGACAGCTGCAGCTTGTGGCCTCGATTTTCAACTATATATTATCATTCATGTAGAATCAAGAAGACCCTGTTGTTCGACCACTTTATGTTGGAACCGTCGCCGATTTCACACTTGTAAAACAAGGATTAAACACAAAAAACAAGTTATCGGCTGAGCTACGACCAGGTCGCTCTGTTTAAGATGTTTCGTGGCTCTGCCTTAAGTTTTGTGCAAGCAGCTCTTTCTTCGTCACAACTCCCCCCAAGATAAAACAGCCGAGATAAAAACTCTCTTCAATCCCTCACACAAGCAATGAAGATTGATCACATTCACTCTTTCTAATCTTGCTCAGAAAACTTGGTCTCTTGGTTCACAAAAACATTATGTATAAAACTCATACATTTCTGGTTCCCAAATCAGGATTTTTATAACCTTTGTAATTAAGACAAAATTAATGAGAATTATTTTTTGGTTTTAATTGTCCATAAAAGGAATTTTAACAGTCAAAACATACAAAACATTACCAAAATTAAGTCTAATTAATCACGCACTTAAAGGAATAAATGTTTCGAAAATCTTTTCAAAAACCAGCAAAAAAAATAATTTCGAAATTTAAGAGACCTCCCAAGCCCTAAGGCCCCGCTTCCAGACTAATAATATATATATATATATATATATATATCCATCTTACAAAAACAAATGGTTTTTGTCCAATCCAATGGTTGTGGATGGGCGTTTTAAGACTCTCAAGGGCTCCTATTGCTTTGAAAGTGCAAAAGATAATCGTGGCTAAAAATCCATCCTCATTTTAAGCTCTCAGGGGTCGTTCCAGATTCAGGCTTCTTAAATTTCTTGCCATACATAAGTTTTAAGTTTTATTCTGCTCCAGCAAACCTGTTAACGCCACCATTATTTCCGCTTTGATTGTTATATACGTTGCGAAAATTAAAGATACACATTAATAGCACTGTTATCCTTGCTTAGCAATCCCTTGAACATAAACTTGAAAAACACAAGTTGTCTTGTGAAGGTTCTCAATGCTTTTGTAATAAACCATACTTGTCTCAATATTACTATTGTTGGTATATAGGTAAATTTCATTTTAGGCACGTTTCTAAAAATAAAAATCTCTGATTTTGATTTTGTTGGTTTTGTTTCTTACTTTTCCATAAACTTTATATATATTGATTCCGGTTTTACTATAGCCGATTTTATTGGAGAAACCAACACCCATATCAGGTAAATGTCAATTGAACTCCACCTAATTTGAATTATTTTGTGTTGTTATTACTTTAACCTCAATCAAATGTGAAGTTTAACTCATGTTGTTGTGTAGGTTGTTGATGTTATTCTTTGTCTCTTTTGGTATTCATCATGTGTTAATCAATCTCGTAAGTGGTATTTGTGTAGCCCAACTAATCAATCCAACTCATCATCTTCGATCTATTCTTAGAATAGGCATTTGTTAACACAGGATGAATACCAAAAGAGACAAAGAATAACATCAACAACCTACACAACAACATGAGTTAAACCTACACAACATCATGAATACCAAAAGAGACAAAGACTTATTGCTCCTAACTACATAGTTATTCGATCTATTCTTATAATAGGCAATGCTTCGGCTGAATAAAATCATCTCATGAATATACAACAGTATTCAACAATTCATATTTATTTTCTACTTAGAAAACAACTCAAATTCCAAAAAATACAATAAAATTATATGTCAGATTCTAGATTGAAAACATTATCATGTATACCAACGCATACTAAGCAATATGCTTGCTTGCTGCAAATTAGGTTCACTCTTTATATTTTGCAGGATACGCCTTTAGTGATTTTATGCAAGTGTTCATATTTATCTCGGTTAGAAAATATTACCACCAGAAAAATTCAGTGGAAATTTTCATATGCCACCATCATCTTCTAGGCGGGACATTCGGGCAGGATTTGTCTTTAAATTGTTCGATCCCCACTTCTATTTCTAAAAATGAATTCCCAATAAGTTTATAATTCATTTGTAACCAGAAGGATATTAGGCAAGCCGGGGCAGCTTTAGTACATTAATCAATAAATGGCGTATTAGCTTCGGCGGTTTATAAATATGAAACGCCATAGGGGTGGAGCCAAAAAATTTGGTTTGGGGTGCAAAAATAGTTTTTTATGGGGTGCAAACAAGTA
This sequence comes from Papaver somniferum, assembly GCF_003573695.1. Classification (NCBI taxonomy): domain Eukaryota; kingdom Viridiplantae; phylum Streptophyta; class Magnoliopsida; order Ranunculales; family Papaveraceae; genus Papaver; species Papaver somniferum. The sequence continues at coordinate 199,527,310 of NC_039366.1, read as the reverse complement.
GAATTAGACTTGCAAATAGCCATATATCCTTTATTGGGCCTAATTTAGGCTTTGGAGCCAGCTGGACAGGGGTGCAAATGCACACCCTTACAATAGGCTGGCTACGCCCCTGGTCCGTCTTAGAATATATTTCTGAAAGGACTGAGCCTTTTACTGTACTCATATCTATGATCAAACAAAGTAATGATAGATTGCCAAAGTGTAAATTCAGAAATCCAAATTTTTACAGATATTTATGTCAATAATTTACAGATTAGACAAGAATTGAAAAGAGAAATTATCTTCTTAAATTCATCCTCAGAACGACGTTTTAAGATTTTGGTATTCCGAAAAGAACAGGCAAAATGATATTTGATTATCAAAATATCATAAATCTTAAAGGGGTAGATTCCATCACAAATTGAGCTTTAAGGAAAATACCAAGAAAAAATAAAGGATTCCCCAAAAGAAAGCGATTGATTTAGGTCATGATTTAGATTGTGTGTTTTTTTCTCTAAAGCACTTAACACATATTTATAGTAAAATAAATTCATCTTAATGTTCAACAAAGCTTTTGCAAATTGTAAAGCACCTTCAGAATTCCCTAACTTTTAAAAGCTGAGGAGAAAAAGTTTTTAAAAACTATAAAAACATAAGCTTTCAAAAAAAAAAAAACCTTATACAAAAGAGAAAATATTAAATACTTATTTAATTTCAGTTTCATTTTTCTTGAAAGTTGTATCTAGAATAAAAATGAGCTAAACTAAATAACTCTTTTTTAAAAGAGTAAAAACTAAATAGTAATACTAATTAGTATATTTAGTAGTAAAAGATATTTTGTTCAATTTTATTCGGCATAATAATATATATATTTAGTAAAAATAGAGTTTATGTAAATAAACTTTTTTAGAGCCATACCTGTTTTTAGTGCTCAGTTGTTCGCATATGCCTCGGTTATAAAATTATTGGATTCCGGATTAATATCTTTTTTCTTTTCTTTTGTTTTTTTATTTACACAGTCAAAATTTTCATTTGAAGAAAAAAAAAATACAATTAAAATAAAGAAATGTTACAAGCAAATACAAAAAATCTGCAAGAGTCAGAATCCCCAAAAGATTGAACCATAATTTATATGGGGATAGCATCCTAATAGGGGCACCTTCTCATCGATCCAACGGTCGGAATTGCTTAACAATTTTTATCTTATAAGAAATGGTATCATCCTCTAATAAGACTAATATCCCCTTTATAAATCATGGATTGAACAAGGTATTTGAAATGATGGCTATTCCATGCCATTCATCATAGTGAACAAAATCTGGCCTACTAATAAAACTATTAGCATGTCCATTAGCCAGCGTATAACCTATATTAACCACGGAGTCAGATAAAAATTAATTTCTCGAATGAATAACCGAATTTTTGCATCACACTCCAAGGCAAGTTACCACTAATAAATACCCGCACCACACTTGATGAATCCGACCTCACTCTTATGTTGCACATATTCTATTAGGTGGCCCATTCAAAACCAAACATGATAGCATAAAATTTTGGGAAATAGTTTAATGAATTTCAATTTGAAGCAGGGGTATCGGTTACTCGCATCACAGTGATAATATATTTGGAAAAAAAATTATTATTGGGACGTCACATTCTAATAGAGGGGCTTCACTTGGATTTCTAGTGACCAAAAAATTGGTTATGGGTATTCTTGATTCAATACCAAATATCTAAAATAACCTTCAACTAAAATCAAAACCTAAAAATAAAACTAAAATCAAAACCTAATTCAAATTCAAAGATCTGCTCCTCCTCCTCTTCTTCTTTTTCTTTTTCTTCTTCTTCTTATTCTTTTTCTTAACTTCCTCTCATTCATCAACTTTAAATCATTTCCTCTTTTTCTTTTTCAATCAAAATCATTTCACCATCTTCGATCAATCGACGGTTCGAAAAGCTTCCAATGATTGATCGAATTCTATTAAAGGTACGGAAGAAGCATATTGATAGAAGTAATGGTAATCAACAAACCAATTGCATATGTAATGGTTAGATTGATTGAAACAGTAGAGAAAAATAGGTTCCAGAACCAGTTACGGTTGGGTTTTCCTCAAAAAAATCAACCTTAACTGTTTTACAGTTCGGTTCGACCAAAAAAAAGTAACTGAATTACAGTTGGGTTCGATAACAAAAAAAACAGCCGTAACTGTTTTACAGTTGGGTTCGACAGAAAAAAATCCCATCCGTAACTGATTTACAGTTTGGTTTCGACCAAAAAAACCCAGCCGTAACTGATTTACAGTTGGGCTTCGACCAAAAAACCCAGTCGTAACTGGTTTAAAATTGAGTTTTCCTAGTTTTTCCTAGTTACGGTTAGGAGTTCATCATCATCTAACCGTAGATTTTTCTTACGGTTGGCTACGAAGAAAAAAACCCAACCGTAAACCGCTCTGAAAAGCTAAAAATTTCAAAAAACATTTTACTTACTTTCATCAATTTTGAGAAATAAAAAGAACATTGGTCGGATGATTTATAATCTAGGGTTTTACTTTCATCAATTTTGAGAAATAAAAAGAACATTGGTTGGGTGATTTATAATCTAGGGTTTTAGTTAGAAAAAAATCTCCAAAGTTTCTCATTTTTTTCAACTTTTTCTTCCCACCAAAATCACTTAATATGATTTTGATTGAAAAAAATCTTATCAATCTAATTATATTAGTTAATTAGATTATTAGCCTAACCACATAAGGGTTGTATAGTCATTATAAAATTATTTTAGATAAGGGAATGATATTATTTTTGTCAAAGTGCTCAATTTTGGGACCATGGAACCATATGGATGATTTTGGACTATGCGGGAGATTAAACAATATCAACATGTGTTACGGGCATCTTTAATGTAAACGGTCAAGTAATCTTATGGGAGGTCTTATTAACATTCTTTTGTGCCACGGGCATCTTTAATGTAAATGGTCAAGTAATCTTAGGGGAGGTCTTATTAACACTCTTTTTGGTGTGGGTTATTTCTAAATGACAAGAAAATAAAGATAAGACATTTTTCTAGAGTTTTCTCAAATCCCCAAGTTTTCTCTCGCTTTTTTTTTAAGACAATCAAGATACTTAAATTCATTCAAATCAAAATAGTGATTACATATTCGCTTACAAGAATAACAAAAACATCAAAATACAAGATAACTAAGACCCTAATACAACCATCACGGGTTAGTCCAGTTGGCCAGGAGCCTGGCTCTCAAATACGAGGTCAGTGGATCGAGTCTCCACTTAAGAGTTTGGAGATCTCATGAAATACTCCTCTTATGTTAATCTAGTTTAAGTTCTTATTAATGTATCTTCTTTCTTATTAAAAAAAAGACCCTAATACAAATAAGGACATCAATTACAAGTATATCACGAAGAGAAAGAACAACAAACCACAAAGATATCCAATTTCTTTTTATGTATAAAGGAGAGATGATGGTAAATCCGGAAGTATATTCCTACCATTTAATATGTTAGTTTTCCTCTTCGATAAGAGATGCTTCTAAAACAAAGGAGTCGTTTTCCCATAAACTTTTAAAAGTTTTTACTAAATATATCCTAGATTAGACTTTCTCCTTTACCCCACTTAGTCCATATATCAAACGTATTTTTGGGTTTTAATACCTAATTATTTTAGGCCATAAGACATATGTTTGGTCAAATATTGAATTTTCGAGTGACATATATATATATATATATATATATATATATATTTTTTTTTTGTTCAACTCGTAAATTTTTGAACCACATAGATGATTACGAATTATACTTTGCGTGAGTCACGTGGGATATTTCACGGCACCAATAATATAAGCTAAGTTTATACTTTAGGTTATATTTCCAAATGTTTGGATCAGTAATAACACTTCAGGTTACATGAGAGGTTTCTGGTCACAATGTTTTATCTCAAATGTAGATTTTGAGGTGAAATGTTTGAAACATAAGTTGAACTTCGGGGCACATTGTTCAAATTTTGAATCATGTACTAAATAATTTTTAGGTTTCAATGCCCAATTTTTTACCACAAGGCACACTTTCAGTTAGCAAATTTTGATCGACATGATATATTTGGATCAGTCCATATCTCGGTCATGAACCTACTTTGGATCTTGTGATAGATGTTGAATAATACTTAATAAGACCATATCTCGAACATACTTTTTGATCTCAAAGCCCGATTTCGGATTACAAGGCACGTTTTTGGCCAATTAGCAGGATATGGAGCGATGAGATATATTTTGGGCTAAATTACCCAAAATTTAGACCACATGGATGAGTTTTGATCACGACACATACTTCGAGACATGTGAGAGGTTTCATGTAAGAACGTTGTATATATAATGTAGATTATGAATCATGGTGAAATATTTAAAACACCAGATGGATTTTGGGAAACACTCCTCAATGTTTAAGTCGCTTGGATAATTTTGGGTCATTATAAAATGTTGACATTAAATCATAACGGCATTAATGTTGATTTTGGGTCATGATAAAATGTTTGGATAGCCCTTGGTGTATTCGAGCAAGTATTCTTCTGAAGATTCGAGACCGCGTTAAGGATTTTTTTTTCCCTGAGAAGCGCACCTTAGATTTAACGAACAAGAGAATTACAAACATGAGTTAAGAGTTCCTTCCTAACAAATAAATACATAACAGATGTTGCAGAGAAACCCCAAACCAAATATGAGCTGCAATATGACACTTAACAAATAAATACATAACAGACTCTTTCTCATTCTAGCATAAGGGACATTTTTCATCCACGTAAGGTTTACAAAACTTAAACAAGGAATTAATAGGCAGCATCTGAGCAAAGATTTTCCACATGAAAAATTTTATTTTCGGAAGAAAGTCAATTGACCAAACTTTCCTCCAAAAACAAGCATCTTCCGGAGTACTATTCTCATTCATATAAATTTTGTAAGATGATTTAATAGTAAAACACTATTTTTACTATGAGCCCACATTGTTTTATCTCGTTGATTGAGGTTCAACTTAATTGACCTAATTTTGATAACTTGGTACGAAATCAAGGACTTTAGTGAAGTTAAATTTATGGTTGTTTCTAGATGCTTTCTTGCTTCTCAATATTTAGGATTACACGCGGGATTTTGGGCATGGTGTGAGAATTTTTATTTTTGCCAAAATGTCTCATAAAATACAAAAGTCTCAAACTTCAAAATATTTATATTCCCTTCCCTTTTTTTTTCGTGCTAATACATCGTGGGAGAATGAATCGTGGTGATTAATGGATTCTCAATCCTCCCCATTATACCTTGTAATGGCGGGATCTAAGAATCTAGAAGGCTCCACCAGTTTCCCACTTGTTTCCCAATTTCTTTTTTCTTCTGCTTCAAAAAAAAAATAATCATTCTTTCTTCTTTTTCCCCCCAAATTTCCTCCTAACTTAGTATTCGATTTCTATTCTTCAGCTTAGAAACATCCTTGTTTCGAGCACTTGAATTACTTGAATTCGTATGGTGATAGTATTGGGTTTTTTTAATTTAAATTGATTTACAGTGAAATCGTCTCCATTGTAACCTCCATCAACAAGGTAAGTTCTAAATCTTCAATCTAACTCATCTTTTCTTTTCGATCTGACTTATTTCTAACCCTTTATTAGATTTGTTTTTCTTAAGTTTTATATTTGAGTTTTTAATTATCTAATTGTGTTTTTTTTACTCATTGTTAGGGTTTTCCTACTTTATTGTATTGTCGTGAATCCACTTAAATGTGCTTGAGAAGAAGAGGTATAAGCTCTTAATCATTCCCCTAACTCATCATTTCTTTTAGGTCTGACTTATTTCTCACCTTTTGTTTGCTATACTTTTCTAAAGTTTTAATATTTGTGTTTTTTGTTTATCTAATTTTGGGTATTCGTTTGTTGATCATTAGGGTGGTGTCCTACAACATTCAGAATGGAAAAAATTTGGATGAGAATGCATAGATTATCAACGAAATACAGAGCAGGAGTTAAAAAATTTACCAAAGTTGCTACTCAGGATGCATGGATAAGGAAACTAAGGAAAATCTTTTGTCCATGTGAAATATGTGTTAACGGTTGCTGTAGAACTGAAAGTGAAGTAAGATTTCATTTGTTCCGTCATGGTATCGACCATACCTACACTTTTTGGACTAAACATGGAAACAATCTTCATGCTTCTCATGCTAGTAGTTGCACTACCAATTTTGAAACTCATACTTTTACAGAACATGAGTTTGAAGAGGGGCCATTGGGTGATATTCTAGACAGTACTATAGATGATGCTCCAGACTATGTTGCAGATGCAACAAAGATGGTCGACGGGATACTAGAAGACTTTCAAGGTGATCGTAGTAAGTTTGAGAAGTTAATTGAGGATGCTAAGAAGCCTTTATTTCCAGGAAACTCGAAACTTACCAAGCTGTCAGCAATAATCAAGCTGTACAACTTGAAAGCAAACCATGGAGTATCAGACAAGTTTTTCGGTGAGCTTTTAGATTTGTTAAAGAACGAGATGCTTCCTGATGGTAATGAGATTTCTTCTTCTACATATGAAGCTAAGAAATCCATTAATTTGTTAGGGTTGAAGTATGTGAAGATACATGTATGTCCTAATGATTGCATACTATACATGAAAGACCATGAAAAGAAAGAAGTATGTCCAACATGTGGGGAATCAAGATGCAAAAAGGATAAGATAACATTGAAGGAGCGCAAAGGAGTGCCTGTAAAGGTTTTTTGGTATTTCCCGATCATTTCATAACTGAAACGTTTATTTTTGGTGAATTTGATAATATACAAAGGGACCTGGTGGAGACATTATGCTTACTTGAGAAGTATTTTCCACCGTCATTCTTTACCATTATGATTCATCTCACCATGCATCTAGTCAGAGAAGTGAAATTATGTGGACCAGTCTTTACTCGATGGATGTATCCATTTGAGAGTTACATGAAGATTTTGAAGGGATACATTCGCAATAAAAATCGTGTTGAAGGTTGTATTGTAAATTGTAGCGAGTTAGAGGAATTTGTTGAGTTTGCTGCCGGTTGGTTGTCTGGCATGGAAACAATTGGTATTCCTCCTTTAAAGTATACTGGAACTAGTGCTTCGGAGGGTTCATGTATATTATCAGACGGAAAACCAATACAAGGTGCTCACGAGGATGAGGTAGATGGCGTATTATTGTCCAAATCCCACCTCGTTGTGTTACACAATACTGAAGAAGTAAAACCCTATATAGAGTATGTCCTCCTCTTTTTCATTTCATACTAGTTTATTAAATCAAGTCAGTGGAACTAATAACTTCTTTCTCACTGCCAGCCAACACATGTTTGAATTGAAGCAACAGTATGGAAAAGAAACTAGAAATGAAGTATGGCTGCAAAATGAACACAACAAAACGTTTCGTCGATGGTTGCACAAAAAGGTAATCATTTCATTTAATTTTCAGTGCTTTTACGAATATTCCTAATTAGTTTAACTATGTTGTATCCCTAATTAGTACGTACATCTATTTGCATTGTAACTATGTTCCACGATATCTAATCTAAAAAATTAACTATGTAGGTCGAGAAGGAGTTGGAGGACGAAGATGACACCATGGCAGAGGAGAACAAAATATCAAAATACCTTTGGTGGATGTCACAGGGCCTGCGTCATATAGTTGTGAAGTACAATGGATATGACATAAATGGATGTTGGTATCACACTAAAAGTCATGATGTAGGCGTAAACCAAAAAAGTGGCGTTAGCCTAGAGGCATCAGGAATGCGCATTGCTAGTGCCAAGGACAGTAACCCAAAGATTGCTATATCGTGCTATTATGGAGTGATAAATGAGATTTGGGTTCTTGATTACCACTGCCTAAAGATACCTGTGTTCTTGTGTGATTGGGTACACAGTGGGTATGGCGTCAAAACTGATGAACTTGGTTACACACTAGTCGACCTCAAAAGATTAGGGCATAAAAAGGATCCTTTCATTTTAGCTTCCCAAGCTAATCAAGTTTTTTATGTAGAAGAACAAGGAGATTCAAGGTGGTCTGTTGTTATATCGTGCCCTTTAAAAGACTATATTGATGACGATGATGTCGATGAGAATGCTGAGGATGAGCTAATGTGTGAGAATCGTCGATCAGAAGATAATATGGCTGTAGATATGAACTCACTTTATGTGGATGACGATTCTGACACTTCTTATTTTCGCGATGATGGTCAGGGGATATATGTTGATCCCAACTTTGAACAATAAGATGGTAGTGATGGTAAGAGACCCACCAGTTTTTAGTATGTTAACCGTACAATTTCAGAGAAAAATCTAGATTTGCATTCAGTTTGTAATTTCACAAGCTGGTAACGTGTCCATAAATCTGATTATCTTTCATCCATGCTTTACTGTTGCAGGTAACTCTCGCTGATTGTTATTCTGGAGGAAGGGAGGGTGGTTTTTTTGTGTAGTTGTCGTGCTACGGCAGATTCAAAATTGTTTACTTCCATTTCTGCATTTTATTTGCACATATAATTAAGTTCTTATCTTGTTTTACTTGTTTAGCTAGAGATGCATGTTAGACATTTTTAGTTATTTGGAAGTCTTCTTTAGTTGGCGTTTTCATTTCATTTTATCTTCAGTTCATAACTAAGTGGTGTTACTTCTACGGAATGTTAAGGGTTGTTATCTCGCTGCAGTATGTTATTAATTATGTTATGTAATCCATAAAACTGGCTTGGCAAGAATATCTTATTAGCTCGAATCACCAGGTGAATTTTGATAGTGAGTAAGGGTTTTCTTGAATTGAATAGAAAGTGTTTATCAATATTCTGTCATCTACCTTCGGTGTTCCAGTTTTTTAGTGTTTTCTTATTTATTTTTTGATTTTACTGTTAAGACTATGATTGAAGTTCAATCCCCGCCTCTAAGTTTGTGGTTTTAGTATACCATTAACCAATGACTCATCTTGCAGAGATGGCTTTATGGATACAATGCTGTTAGTTAAGATCAGACTTCATGGTGCTGGTAATAGGTTCTAAAATCTAGTTTGCTTCCATAACATCTGATCTCTGTCTATATAATGGACATCATAAACTTACGATGTTGACCCTTACTTTAATTTATGCAAGGTACATAAGCATCAAGAATTAAGGGCAATAAAGGTCATCTGCTAGTAGCCAACCGGGATATAGCAACTCCTGGTAAGTCCTTTTCTCTTTTCATTTACCTTTCCATTATCTATGTTGGATATACTCATATATGGCTGTACCATTAAATTCTTAAAAACTTGTGGAAACAAGTTAACCAAAATTACTTTGTGCGAGGTAAAGAAAAGCAACAAAGATCTTTTCAGTTAACGACAAGTACTGTTTGAAGTGTCTTGGAAAAGATTATGCTTAACATGTTGGGTGCTTCTTTGGTTAATATTAACCACCATCCAAGGTTGGTTTATTTTCTAATTCTGAAAACTTACCAAGATGTGGAGGATTACTCATGTCTCGTGATTTAGAATTTTGCACCTCAGAATTTAGGATCTTCAGACACATGCTAGTTACATTACTACTACCCCGGCTAATAGGAAATGGGTCTCTGAGGAGTTGGGTGTTGTTACCGAGTCTATGGAGGTGGTTGGGATTTCATCACTGGGGTTTTTGATCAGGTAATTTTTATTATAATGTACTATTTTTGATTTTTCTTTGTTGTTCGTTTGTTTTTCTAATCCCCGTTCATTAGGTGAATATCTTGCTGGTAAGATGAGAAGTTTGGAGTCTTGGTCACTGATTATATCATGCTAGCCATTATATTATTTCTGAATGTGAATGTAGAATATCTTTGGGAAGTCAAATCAATTCAGATGCACCCTTTATCTCTTAGATCTATTATAAATATCGACTCTACTTAATTTTATCAATTCGGATCGATTATAATTCTAATTGATTTGGCTGAATTGATATTCCTCCTGCACTACTGATTTGAGTTTCACTGGAGAGTTTATTGCGATTGCTTCGGCGAGGCACAGCTAAACTAGATTAGAGGTGACGTAGATAGTATGTTTTTAAATATCTTAAGTATATTATGCTGGATTTTCACTATTAGTATGGCATATACATTGTGACGTCAAAGTTTTTTTATCACGTTCAAGCATATTGCTTTTTACTAGAAGTTAAACAGATACATATGTGCTCCCTTTGTGATTTATTTGGAGAGATGGATTGAATTGAAGGATTGTACCTATGCAGGCAAACATACTGCTTGACAGTGATGGAATAGTGAAGCTTGGGGATATCGGTGTTTCAGCTTGTGTATTTGACAAGGGTGACAGCCAACGCTCTTTTGTAGGAACTACATGCTCATCAGTTTTTTCCTCCTTCTAACAAGCTTTTTCTGAATGCAAATCTACTATTTCTTCCTTCTTTTTTTCCTTTCATCATTGATGTACACAATTTGAATTTAGAAACATTCCCATGTTTTACTTTTACAGGATGGCTTAGAATTTTTGCAGCTGGGAAGTGGATACGATTTCAAGTGAGTGGCTATTTCCTATCTCTTACTGTACTGTATAACAGTTTTTACTCGGCAGGTCTCAACCATTTTCAATGAAAACTACTGATACATAGAGAACCACTATCTACTCTTGTGAAGTTTCTTTATTTATACATCTTGCATAGCTGATATCTTGTCATTTTGGATAAACTGCTTTAGAGTTGGCCCATGGTCATGCTCCCTTCTCGAAGTACCCTTCGATAAAGGTAAACCGGTATTCTGAATTCTTCTGTAAAACTATTTCAGTATTTCGGAAGAGCTTTTGACTTGTGTATCTCTTGTTTTTTTTGGAATGTACTGCATCAAAATATTGTTCTCATAAAATATATTGTATGGATCAGCTTCCTAGTGACGTTGTAGACCTCGTTAGTTGAATTGATTGTAGCTGCCAACCTTTGACTAGAGTGAATAAAACAGACAACTTGGGTGCTTAAGTATGGTGTGTTCCAGTAATAAGTTATATATGTTTATGGAGTTTTATTTCATGGATATAATGTTTGATTTTTAATAAAAATTTAATTTATTGTTAGTTATTGCTTTAAGACTTTTCTAGGCACAATGTTAATCTTAAAAACTGTAGCATCCCTGAGTGGGGATACTTGGAACAAACATGGTGGGGATTATTGATCCGTGACCATTACATAAATTGGTCACGGTGTGAGATGTGGTCCATGACCAATGATCAAATTTGGACACGGTGTATGTTAGTTTTCCGTGTTTAAAAACATGAACTTGTCACGGTATAAAACGACATCCGTGTCTAATTATGTGTATTAGTCTCGGTGTCTAACAAAAGTACGTGACCAAATCAATTTTGGTCACGGTGAAATATACAAATTGGTCATGGTGATTTTCGTGACCAAATGGTGACACTTTTGACCTCGCAGGCTTTGGATACGGTTTCTCAGAATTGAAATACCGTGACTGTAGACCTTTGGTCACGGTAAAAAACTGTGATGAAAAGATATTTTTGTACTAGTGATCACCTCTGAAATTTATATCTAGATCGATCTATAACTGAGTCTGTCGTGAATTCAAATCTGAGATAAAAAATTATCAATTTCAAAACACTTCACCAGTAACCTGAAGTTGAATTATGTTGAAGAAGCGATGAATTACGACAAATTCTCTCTGAAACTGTTAAATTGCCTCCAAAATTGTTCTCAGACCGGATTCCTATCTTGAGTTCATGTTTGAGATCCAAAACTTTCGATTTCAAATCCTGCTTATATATTTGAAATCGGCTTAAGGGTAGTTACGGGATATTGGCAGTCCAGAAAATCGGGATCGTGGATGGATTTTTGACTAACTCGTCCATATTTAGACTAAACTGTCGGAGACGAAGCTTTTTTGGACTAGAGAGTACTAGGCCTGAGATGAGTGGACTAAAGCGTCCCAAGCCCAGTAACTTTGGGACTAAACGTTAATTTCTACTTCTTTGATTTTATTTCCTTGGTTTGTGTGTTGTGTGGTGTGGGGAATTATTAGGAAAAAACAGAAACAAACAATAACGTGTCGGATTTTAATTGGATCAAAACAGAACAGTACTAGTCTCTATTAGAAATCTCTGACCTCATATTTCAAAAAGAAAGAGACGATGCGGAGATTCGTGGCGGAACGCGCAAGAAAGTTGATCTCATCGTCTTCTTCTACTTATACATCTAGAAGAAGTACCGAGGTTTAACTGAGTGCCTAATGATTTAAATAGATGTTGGCAGAAGTTACTGAGGAATACCTTGTTTCTGTCTGACACAATCTAGCTGGGAAGACCATGAAGATTGAAAATGTGATGCATGAATTCAAGGTAGGTGGTAGGCATTTAAAGATGTAAGAAAATAAGACAAAGGATAAGAAGGCCTACATGTTAAACTGCAAGTGCACAGTTGTCATTGTAGTGTGTATGTGCAAGAACAGGTCATCTCCACAGGACTTGGGGTGTAGTTGAAGTTTCACTATGCTGCTAATTGATGCAAAACTAAATGCAAGGTCACAAGGTTGCAGTGACAGTGAAACAGAGATGGTAAAACAACAAGGAACCAAGGCTATGAGCCAAGGGCAGGGAAGGCAGTGCACTGATTTCAGTGCACAACAAGATGTGAAGTGCAAAAACAGTGAAGGAAATAACTGATCAGGAAGCAATGTGAGAAGTTACTAAGGCAATTGAATCCACCCTTGTGACCTAGCCAAACAATGCAATTCTAGGTTGAAATTAGGATCTTAAGCATACAAATGGAATGGAAAGAGAATTAGCTTGCTATGAGCACTAATTTCTCCCATTGCTCAATAAAAACAATGCATCCTAAGCATACAACCTAGCATTCCACTACCTAACTGTGCACTAAGGCATCATCTGAGCCTCAGCAATGCAACTTAGCTCATGCTAATCTTGTAAACATGTTAACAGTAATAAATATCATACAAGGTAATTCAAACAACACACATATGATGAGCAAATACAAAAACATGATAAACATATGAACCAACAGTGTAAGCATGAAACAAATGAGAAACTGGCTAGTCCAGTTCTCTACAAGAGTGAAGCTGGCTAATCCAGCATCCCCCTCTAACACACACTAACACCATCTATTTATACCCAATTTCAGTTTAGGGTTCATACACCCAATTTTCCCCAAATCCCCAAAATTCCGTTGAAATTAGGGTTGTTGAACCTCACCTAAATTGATGCAATTTCTTCCAATTGATGTCGACCCATACCTTGTAATCTCTTCCTGCTCCATTCCCACGCGCCAATTGCTTCATCTATCAACCTAATTCACCAAATCCAACCCTAACAGTGATGAGGATGGTGGAGTTGTTGAAATAGATTAATAGGTGATGGGGGTATTGAGGGATATGATGGATTGTGGTTGTTGTGGGGAGTTGTTGATGGAGAAGGAGGTGGCGATGGAACTGGTACGGCAGAGTAGGTGGTGGTGGTTCTGCAAACAGGGTATGGTGGTGAAGGAGAGCTCGATGGAAGAAAGAATAAGGGGTAGTTTGTTTGGGTTATATGTTTCTGGTACTATGGTGTTAAGCGGGCGTATCGAGTTTGATGATCTGCGACGCTGAGCCGTGGGATGTGGAGTTGATAGAACAATCTGACGGCGAGATGGAGTGAAGCTTGTAGCGACCGCTGGATTATATAATACAACAAAATCAACGACGCCAGATGGAGTTAGGTGTTGTAGTGTTAAGCGGAAATATCGAGTTTGATGATCTGGTAAAGAAGCGACCGTAGGATTTAGATGTAATCCAATCTGACGGCTGAGGATGGAGGCGGGTTTGGATATAAAAAAAAATGGGTTTGGGTAAGGGTTTTGGGCCTTGGGTATGCCAAGCCCATATCTTCTTTAAGAACAATTTCTTCCTTCTTGAGCCCATTCCTAGGTTTTTGGTCTTGTGCGCACCATTCTTCGTGGCTTCCTTGCGTAATTCCTCCCGGCTTTTCACTACTTTTCTGCTCTTTTTCGCTCCATGATTCATCCAAACTTTATTTATTACCTAAAAATGCAAAATTAATTAATAAAAATATTTATTCATGAAAACAATGAAAATACAGAATATGGGGTAAAATGTAGAATTAATGCACAAAAGATGAGTTAAATGCCAACAAAAAGGGATAAATATATACATTATTTGGCACTCATCAGTAGGTCTTAAAAAGATACGGAATTTGGGAACTCGCAGTGATTTGGAAGCAAACTATTGGTCGATTACCACGAATCGAGCAGTTACGGTACTCGACCAAGCTACCAGACTGGATTCCCATAAAAGAAGAATCGACACCACCATCGAAGAGTATAAAAGTTTTGAAGGATAAATAAAATGTTTGGAAGTGTTTAGGTTTAGCAGAATAAAACCCTAAAAGGATTACAAGTTTGTCCTCATAAAAAAAAACCTGACGTCTTTAGGGGCGACCTCGAAAAAAATTAGAGGCGACTAATAAGACAAAAAAGGGTCACCCAAAACTAAAATAAAGCCACCCCTTATCTCAGATTTTTCGAAATGTCTAAAATACCCTCCATAATCGGTAGACAATACTACTGTCGGTAGTTTATATTGATGTATGTTGATTTGTGTTAAGAAAATTATAATTGGTAGTTAAAATGGAAATCTCGTGATGTTAATTTTCTACCAATTGTGGTAGTAGCCCCAAATTCAAAAAAGTTCAAAAACCAATGGTATTTTGAATTTCTCTATTTGCACGATCGGTATATTCATGATGTTTGTTATCTAACGATTATACAATCGGTAGTCTCCTGATGTTCTTTATCTACCGATTGTGGTAGTAGCCCCAAATTCAAATTTTTCAAAAACAAATGGAATTTTGAATTTTTTTGAATTTCTATATTTGCAAAATCGGTAGACTCGTGATGTTTATTATCTATCGATTATACAGACGGTAGTCTCGTGATGTTCTTTATCTACCGATTGTGGAAGTAGCGCAAAATTCAAATTTTTCAAAATCCAATGAAATTTTGAATTATTTAAATTTCTCTATTTGCACAATCGATAGAATCGTGATGTTTATCATCTACCGATTATACAATCGGTAGTGTCATGATGTTCTTTATCTACCGATTGTGGTAGTAGCCCCAAATTCAAAGTTTTCAAAAACCAATGGAATTTTGAATTTCTCTATTTGCACAATCGGTAGTTTAGTGATGTTTATTATCTCTACCGATTATTATCTCTATTATACAATTGGTAGTCTCGTGATGTTCTTTATCTACCGGTTGTGTTAGTAGCCCCAAATTCAAAATTTTCAAAAACCAATGGAATTTTGAATTTTTTGAATTTCTCTATTTGTTCAATCGGTAGTTTAGCGATGTTTAGTATCTCTACCGATTTTATATTCTCGTGATGTTCTTTATCTACCGATTATGTAGTAGCCCCAAACTTAATTATTTCAAAACAAAGCAAAGAGGAGAAGAACGTAATCATAATCAGTTGATAAAAACCAATACTAAACTACCAATTATGAAGGGAAATATAAATATTTTCCAACCTTTTTTTGTCTTATTATATATAAGTCACCCAAATTCTTTCGAGGTCGCCCCTATAGACGCCAGGAAAAAACAGAGGCCACATGTTTGTTCCTTCGGACAAATTTGAGGAGGTAAGTTAAAAGATTGATCAAACCGAGGCCTGACGGTTTTCCTGCTGGCTTCTTTAGAAATAATTGGCAAGAAATTTTGAAAGAAATTATTGATCATGTTCAAAAATAATTCGAACAAGATTTCTCGTCAAGTAGTTAAACCATTATTTCATAGCTCTAATACCTAAGGTAAATAACCCTTATTCTCCTCGGGATTTTAGACCTATTAGTTTATCAAACACAGTCTACAAAATCATTTCTAAAATTCTTACTAGTCGTCTCAAACCTTTACTTGATTCCCTTATTTCCCCCTTTCAGTCAGCTTTTATTTCTAATAGACAAATTCATGATAATATTATTATTACTCATGAAATTTTACACTCTTTTAAAAGGAAAAATAAAAATGCTAAAAATGGTTTTATGGCTATAAAACTTGACCTTTCCAAAGCTTTTGATAGGATGGAGTGGTCTTTTATTCTTTCAGTCTTTAGAAAACTAGGTTTATCCGGTGTTAGATTATTGAACAATACATTAGTACGGTGTCTTATTCAATTATGGTTAATGGTTCTCCTGGTGAGGTCTTTTTCCATACTACGGGTATTAGACAAGGAGATTGTCTTTCACCATACATTTGCATAATCTGCATGGAAGTTTTTATCTCAACTCATCTTGAAAGGTGAAGCTCTTAATCTTATTCAAGGTTTCAAAATTCGAAAAGATAGTCCTTCTATTTCTCATTTTTTCTTAGCTGATGATTGTATGTTGTTTTCAAAAGCTTCTTTAATGTATGCTAGAAATTTGATGAAAATTATCAATGTTTTCACTAAGGCCTCTGGTCAGGCTATCAATTTTGAAAAGTCTGGTTTTTTTACTAGTTCTAAAATGCACCATAAGCATAAGAAACTTCTTTCAAAAACTTTAGGGATGAAATTTATGAGTTCTTTTGAAAAATACTTAGGTACCCCTCTTTTTGTTAATAGAGATAAAACCAAATATTTTCAATTCTTAATAGATAAATTTTACTCTAGATTAGGAAACACAAAGAAATATAGTCTAAATGTTGTTGGTAGAACTGTTGTCACAAAGCATGTATTATCTAGTCTTGTAGTTTATCATATGTCATGTTTTCCTTTTCCTACGAAGATCACTTCTAAAATTGATTACATTCAAAGAATTTTCTGGTGGTCTAAGAAAGACCCTAGATGTGCTGCTTATTTTTATTCTTGAGGTGATATTGGGAAAGATAAAAAGACGTTGTGGGCTTTTTATTAGATCTACTTATGCTACTAACAGGGTGTTTATAACCGAACTTGGTTGGAGAATTGTTCAGAATCCTGATATCTTAATTTCAAAGTTTTTAAAAGACAAGTACTTCATTAATCATAATTTGTTGGAAATTGATAAAGCAGCGGATTCAAATTCTTGGATTTGGAAGGGTATAGTGAATAGTCTAATTTTATTAAGGTCTAATATAGTTTTTAAAATAAATGATGGTAATGATACAAGAATATGGGATTCAGTTTGGTTGCATGGTACTTCTTCTCCTTCTGTTTCTCTTAATCCTAATTATAACAATTTTAATATAGTTAGTGAACTTATTGATAAGCAGTCTGGTACTTGGAATATTGATCTGTTAAATTCTATGTTTGAGCCTGAAGATGTTGTTAGGATTATAACTATTAAGATTAATTTGCTTCGTAGAGATCAAATCATGTGGGCTCATACGAAAGATAGGTATTTTACTATAAAATCTTCTTATAGAGTTTATAAGAATGAAGTTAGTAATGGTGAAGAAGCTTTCTTTTGTAAAAAGGTTTGAAACCTGAATTGTCTGCCGAAAATTAAATTTTTCATGTGGAAGATATTTGCTTATATGCTTCCGGTCAATGCTTTGTTAAGATATTATAATCTTTCTAATGATGGATTTTTCCCTCTTTGCAATGCTGATGTGGAAACTGTTACTCAGTTGTTCTTCCATTGTACTACTGCTACTCATATTTGGTCTGGTTTATGCTGCAACATCTTGTTAGTCTTAAATTTGATTGGACAAAAGATTTCTTTCTTGAATGGTTTGATGATAGATTAGGACAGTCCCCTTTTGCAGTTGATTGGCCAAGTTTAGGCGCCATAATCATGTGGTGTATCTGGAAGCTTAGATATGATGTAGTTTTCAGCAGAATTGCGATTAATCTGGATAAAGTTATTCTTAACACAAAAAGAATGATTAATACTTATATTGTTATTCTTAAAAAGGTCCAGCAGGCTAGTATGGAAGTCAAAATTCCTATTGATCTGGTGGATCATTGTCTCTTTATTGATGGTTCATTTAAGGATTTTAATTTTGGTGTTGGCATGATTTTGTGTGATAATGCAGGATCCATAACTCAATCTCGTTCATATTTTGGACTGATTTGTGATGCTGTAAGCGCTAAGGCGACTGCTCTTTTTCTTGCTATCTCCTAGGCAATGGAATCAATCTTTCCAAAGTCTTGTTTATCAGCGACTGTATTCAAGTTCTGAATTTTGGAAGCAGAGTTAGTATCGAGTGGAGATGCAAGGATATTTTGCTGGAATGCAAATCTTTACTCTGAAGTTGTAATAATTTTAAAGTAGTTTATATTAAGCGTACAAAAAACAAACTAGCAGATAGGCTTGCACGACGTACTAGAAAGTATTGTCTTAAGAATCTTTGGGTCTCTTTTTCTTATTTTTTGAACCCATCTTGAATGTTTGTAACTCTCTTTTAAGTTAATGTAGATAGGGTGTTTTCTTAGAAAAAAAAGTAAAAGAAAAAAAAGGGTTAAAAATGGATACGTAAATTTTTTACTGAATCTGATCGTTGGCTGCCCTTATCTTTTTTGGCCGGACGAACTTAAAAAAGGAGATCCATATCCATATCCATTTGACGAGCAAATAACTTCAAAATCGAAGTCGGTAAAACCAAACCCTAAAATCCTCCTCCCTTTGTATCATCGAATCAATCAAAGCCGTAACTTTATATAGAGAAAAAAAAAACTGTGGAGATTTCTGATGCCTGCAAATTGATGAATTAAAATGGCGAGAATCATCAAAAAAGCGATAACCCCGATGTTACTGGCGTATTCGAGGAGGACCGCGCTTAGAAATTACAGCACTTCTTCTTCCATCTTCATCAACCCCCAATTGAAGAAGAACAGTAGTACCAGTATTAGCCTTAGTAGTAGCAGTTTAATTTATGAAATTCGGACTCCAACTCGTGATTTCTCGTCTTCTTCTATCGATAAGAAGGGACCGTCTGGATCTGGTAAAATCATAGGTACCGGTGAGGAAGCTGAAGATTTTCTTAAAAAGGTAATTTTTAAAATTACCCACATAATTTGAAACTTAAATTATTGATGATGTTCAGGGTCCAACAAGCACATGTAGTTTGAACATCTCTCCACTATACTGTCTTCGATTTATTTTTAAGTATGAGAAATATTATTTATTCACAAATATTTTGTTTATCAACAATTTGTTAGCATTGGTTATCTTATCTCCGGTGATTACGAATCTGTCTAAGTTAGATCAATCCTGACCACCCTTGGTCTTGACATAGATTAAATCGATCCCGACCGTCTTTCATCTTTTTCGATTGGTGTTGGTTGTCCTTAGTCCTTACATAGACAACTGCATCTTCTTTTTGTAATATTGGTTTTAGTAGGAAATTATCGTTGTCTTGATAACATGTCCATATCCTGCTTTCCAGGCGACAATATGTCGCCTAGTTATTTCACTAGTTAAGGTGCAAGTATGGGTATGTGAGTATCCTACACCAATACGTGAGCTCCACTTATATATCTCCTTACATATTAGAATTACAACACCACGAACTGCTTTGCAATAGTAGTTATGCTGTATCAAGATTTTTATGATGACCAAGATGAAATGGGCTGTTTTTATGTGTTTTGGTAGGTTGTGGAGACACCAAGTGGATTTCCCTTCAAAATTGAAGATAAACCAGGGGAACAAACCATAACATTGACCAGAAAATACATGGGTGATTATATCAATGTCATAGTTCACATGCCTGGTTTCTCTACTGACGTTAACAAGGAGGAAAATGGTGATGATTCGGATGACCAGAATAACCAAGAGAAGGATAGCGTTAATGGTCCACAGTCCAGCATACGCTTAATTGTAACTGATACGAATTTTCGCGGGACTACTTTGGAGTATGGTGTAATTGCTTATCCAGATGAGTTTTCCATAGACAGTTTCTGTATCAAGTATGCATATGCTCCAGATGAAGAAAATATATATTACAAAGGTCTTGATTATGCGTAAGTAGTTACTAGAATCGATTTCTGTCAGTTGCAGAGTTTGCTATGTATCTTGTAACACTGGTTTGTTACTGCGTACCATTTTTTTAAAGGAAATTGGATAAGAACTTGCAGAAAGAATTCCAAAGACGTTTGAAGCTCTTCGGGATCATACCCAGCACCACCAACTTCTTACATGAGTACATGGCTAACAGAGACATGTACTCTTCACATTCATCCAATTCTCCTACTCTTACTGACCAGATCACTCCTGAATCCCTCTTAACAACATTTTTGAATGATGAAGGGATTCCTGCTGACCCTGCAGTCGGTAATATTGTTTAATGTTTCGATTTGTTGGACGAGTATATGTATTGATTCTTACTGAATTTATTATGGTTTACACAGAACAATATAGAAAAAGAGGACATCCACTTGTCAGGTATTATTATCAGCTCATCATCTTTTTTTATTTATCATCACGCGTAAAAGCATCTCCAATACTAGGGTCAAAAAAATCTTACATGGTATGTGGTATAAGCTAGAAATTAAGAAACATTAGTATAAAAAGAAAAATTTATGTGGTGGTCTAATTTTATTTAATTTTCCGGGTCATTAGAAAGTAGAATTTGGCAAAAATGCATCTTCAATGGTAAGGCCAAGCACTAGAATAGCCTGTTTCCCGTAGCTATAGCTTAATTATAGCAAAAGACAAATATTACGGGGCATCTCTTAGCTTTAATGTGGCGAACTCGGTTTGCTTCGCTAAAGAGTTGAACAGATATATTCCTCGATTAAGCTAAGTGATGAGTCATGAAAGCTGAGTTTCCGTTTACAAAAATACGTATGGTTTTGGATGGATCATGCATAAGTTTTAGGAATTTCCATATTTATCTGAAATATCGGATGTAAAATCAGTATATGGAACCTGAGTTATCGTATTTACTTTTTGGATGAAAACTGAGTTTCCTTCTCAATAGGCTAAGCCAAGCAATGTCACTCTCATTTCTATTTTTAAGCTACAGCCAAGCGAAATGCCCAACCGTAGTGCTTGGCCTAAGATGTCTTTCCAAAATAATTTGGTCCAGATCATAGTCATGAAGGAAATCTAGATATGACTTAGTCGAAATGTTTTATTTGCAACTCACAAATATAGGATGCGTCGCTGAGAACTTTTTTGAAGTGAAAAAAAATCTTATCATCCCATGTTTTAAAAAAAGTAAAAATTTAAATGATGCTTATTGCTCATGCTCTAATTGTTTATTGTTATTCATTAGTTTAATTTTTTTGGTTTTTATTGACGGCAGTGCTGAGGAGATCCGCAATAACGGAAAGCATCCCAAGGACTTCATTTGGATTCCATATCCATATCATCGGTATTATTTACTACCTTGTTTTTTGTTGTGTTATTTTTGTTTGTTATTGTGAGTACAATCATCTCTCTAATATCTGTGTGCGACTGTGCGTTTAATTAATAAGAAAGGGTATCGCTAGCTTGTGCATATAGGACGCAATGATTTCACTGCCCTATACCACATCACTATAAATGTAGGATGGGTTCTCATAGTTGTGTAGGAATAAAGACGAAAGCATGAAATTATCTAGCTCTCACTGTTCCCTTTTATGACATTATTATGATTTATTGCGGAGTCAAACTGTGAGTCCGTTCCTTTTATCTTATGACATTTTTGGAAGGTGCAAAGCTCCTGTGAAGGCCTCATAAGAGTTAGTCCGAAGGTGTTGTGAATCATCCATAAGAGTGAGCTAAATAATGTTGCAAACTTACATTTTATTAGTATTCTTTTTGTTCTGAATGAATTAAATTATGTTGTTCTTGTGCCAACAGTAGTGAGACGCTATTGTGGATTGAAGTTCCTAGCAAGGGTTTCTATGCTTCTGAAAGGTACTATTATTATCACTGTCGTTTTTTAATCTTTTTATCCTAGTTGGTTAGAGGACAAGCTCTCATATTTAAGGTTAGACGTTCGAGTCTCCGCGCTGAGCGTCTCCATAGAAAAACACATGCCAAACTAATAATAGAAAAACACATGCCAAACTAATAACTCGAACACATATACTCCCTCTATAACTCCGCATGTGTGGTTTTTCTGCATAGTCCCTCCCAAGCCGGGATAAAGGAGGAGGTTCGTGATTGGTCTGGCAAGCCAACGGTAAAAAACACAGCCACTTCCCTATAAAAATAGGCTTGTGATAGGCGTGGCGAGACAGCATTGACCAGTAGAGGGCGAGATCAGTACCAATATGGGTGAATGCTTGTGAAGTCCCCATATACCTTTGTTTGGTTGAAAACCATCTTCATAGGAAAGGGAGAGAGCAGTACCAAGATGGGTGACTGCTTGGGAAGTCCTCGTGCTTCCTTTCTAGCCTACCCCAACTTGTTTTGGACTAGAGGAAGAAAAAGACATATACTCCCTCAGTCCCATAAAATGTGTTGCCGTTCTCTTTTTCGTTTATGCAAAAATGAAACAAAGAAAGAAAAAAAAGACCCAATTTCCGTAGGACGGAAGGAGTATTACTGTAGTTCCGGTAATATCATTTTGTGATTAGTTGTTCATTAATGAGAAACCAAGTTGACTAGTTTGGTCTTTACTTATAATGGCAGAGAAATTGAAGAATACTGTATGGAAGCTTTCGGCGGGGAAGATTACCTTGATGGGGAAGCTTACGACGCGAATCCTTATAGATGTTTGCGTGGCAAAGCATTTGGGGACCCACCTGTTATATCCGAAGAGATGGATAAGATATTGTATCCTAATTTGAAACATGCCAATGATCCTAAAAAAGGTTGTAATGTTGCCCTACGACCATACTTTGCTGAGATGAATAAGATAATGTTTCGTCCTGATCGAGATCCTGATGTTGCTATATTTGCAAGTCAAATAAATGATGGAGTATATCCAGCATATTGAACGTGAAGTTTGAGATTGGATCACCGTTTCTGCTCTTTTATTTTGCTCAAGATCTTGTTTTGCTCTTATTGTGTATCATTTCATTCGGGTGTGTTTTTCTTTTACCGGGAGTTCAGTAAAAATAATCAAACTATTAAGCAGTTAAGAGATTGTCAAATTCATCTTATCCACCGGCTTGCTTAAGAGTCTCCCAAATATCATGTTCTACACACCGGTACGGTGGTTATTTATTCACTATAGATTAAAGCAAATGGAAATTGTATTTGTAGCAAATGGAAATTGTATTTGTGTAGTATTATCGGTTCTCCTTTTTTTTCCTCTTAAGAGGTCAGGCCTAGCCCCATTTTTCTGTTTTATTTGCTTTTGTAAATAAAATGTCTTTGTGTTGTAGGGCTTACGGTCATAAATGTGCATCCCTATTAAATACTTAGGGTTTATCTTTTTCCGCGTATAGAAAATATTATACCTATGTAATATCTAATGTCTCTTTTATCAATAAGAAGTTCTTCTATTTTCTTGCTTCTAGGTTTTATCTAATTGTTACACCAAAACGTAATCATGCATGAATCTATACCGTAGAGCTAGATGAGATTGCTTAATTTTTTTTCTTTTCCTACATGGATGATTTAATCAACGCAGTTATACAGTTGTCGTAAAGCTAATGTTGAAATTGTTGGAATCAAATCAGCTAAGTTGGATTACTTTCTCCTATTTATTTTTATTTTTGATAAATCCCATAATCAATCGGGTGATTATATTTTGTATAATATATTTGTA
Source organism: Papaver somniferum (assembly GCF_003573695.1). Lineage (NCBI taxonomy): Eukaryota > Viridiplantae > Streptophyta > Magnoliopsida > Ranunculales > Papaveraceae > Papaver > Papaver somniferum. Next base: position 199,503,691 of record NC_039366.1, on the reverse strand, counting down.
TGTTTGTTTGTTGCGACTGATTAACGTTGGTTGTAATCCCTTTTGAAAAACGGAGGAAGAAAATATTATAAAAAAACAATTTTTTTTCTGAGGAGAAAGCAAGTCCGGAAGAAAATCAAGGAAGTTGTAAGAAGATTTGGTGCCTTGTTAACTATGCTATTTTCTGGCACTTATGGAAGGAGAGAAATTCAAGAAATTTTGGAGGAAGGCATAAGTTAGTTAATGAGATTATTATGCTCATTCAAAACTATGTGATTTTGTGGTGTTTTGATTAGGAGGTTTTTAGAGGGTTTAGTGTCAATCATATTCTCTTTCACCGGGACACTGTGATAAACATGTGATATATGTGTGTGACTATGTTTCTGGTCTTGTAAATATTATTTCCTTTTTAATATAACCTTCTTTTTCAAAAAAAAGAAAATACTTGGAAGAAAAATCTCCGGTCCAGCCAAGCCCAACTCGGTCCGACCCGGTCCATCCCAACCCGATCTGATCCTCCCTAGCTCAACCCGCGGTCTGGTCAAGTCCACCCAACCCGGTTCGTTCCACCCAACCTGGTCCGTTCCAGTCTACCCCGGTTTGTCCTGTGCGCGACCAAGGCTGTCCTGGTTCTTTGTATATGAAATAGAGCGGGAACCAATATACGAGGTATGTAACTAATGTAATTTTACGTACATTGAATACCTGCTGGATTTATTTATTTATTTTTATATAACATGCCTAGTTCTGTTTTTTTTCAAAAGTTGAGTTCATAAATAATCAATTTAAATTATGAGTGTTGATATCGATCATTAAGAATTTTGGTCTTAATGTTATTTTGTTCTCTTGGACATGATATCGGCTATAGTTGAATGTTGCCTTTTGTTCAATTGGTTCGATTTTCAAATGTATTTATTTGGGGTTTATAAGTACTTGAACACCATATTTTCTTCCCAAAATTTGAATGTTTCGTGGAATATAATCCACTTACTCGACTATTAATCAGTCAATAGTTTCAAAAGATATGTTCAAATAAAAAGTATCCCAATTTTTGTGGAAGAACTCATAAAAGACGAGTCAGAAAATTTCCATTTCTCTACTTCATCCATGATACTAACGAACTAGTATATGTTGACGTATGAAAACAAGAAAACTATCTTTAGTAATATATTCAACCTAAAGTAAGTGATTGACATATGTAGTAAGATTTCTCTTGGTTTGTTGAGATAAAGACATTTCTTAAATTAAGCTAAATGTACAAAAATTGAAAATGGAAAGAACCCCGAAGTAATGAGAGTTAGACCTACCGACTCATATAAAGCATGTGAAAAGGGACATATATATCATGAGACAAAGATGTATTTTTTTCCCCAGTAGTAAAGACACCAAAGTACATGTATCAACTGAACATGGGATGAAGCTAAGATGTAATTCAAGCTCTCACCAAAGAGTTGGGAATGAATATTCTTACTGGTATCGGTACAAGCAATAGAATGCGGGTACTATAATAACAACCAATTTACGTGAGAAGGTCATACTTTAGACATCAACTTTAATGACAAGAAGAACTTTTCCTGGCCAATTGAATATTTATTTGAACTAGATGCAATGTCTGCACTTATGGAATGAAAAGTACATCAGTCCCACGAGACATAAATTCTCTACAACTTTAGAGATATATCTGGATGAAAAATATATCATCCCCCCTGAAACGTAACATATATTCACTCTAAAGTACTTGAGTTGAATCTCACTTTTGTTACTAATAAGGCCATACAACTCATTTAGTATCTCAAAATTCAATGTCTATCAGATAGTGGTTTCCCTCCCACCAGCTTAAGGAATATAAACTAGTTGTTGAACTATTTCCTTATAATGTTACTACGAAGATTGGATCATCGAGCGAAGCACTACTCAAAATTTGTTTTCAAGATAGAACAAAGACGTCAAAAAATCTCTACATGTACCGAGAGATAATCACACCTTGTTAAATTCCACAAAAACCCATGCAAGTGAATGTTATGTGGAAACTCACAGTGATGAGAATGTAACTGACTGCATCTTTTAGAGTCTCTAATGTATTTGGAAGGAAACATATTTTAGAGAAACTAATGAGTAATCTAGTGAAATTTAAATCGCTATAGTATTTGGATTATTGAATCCATATAATTAACTTCGATGATGAAATGTTGGAATGGACTCATACATGCTTTGGCATAACCATAAAGCCACTTTAGTTGTGATATAATTATCGTTTTGAAAGGATTCATGCGAACATAACTTTATTTGAGTGAAAAAAACGGGAGAAACATTGACAAAATGCGAAATGCCGACATATCTCTCAATAAGTGTTTTTTTTAAAGTAATAGATGACTCCACTCCCCACCCCACCACCCACCACCCCCTTCATATTACAAAGAAAACGAGGTGAAATGTAGAAAAATATTCATGCAAAATGTGGACCATTAAAGTGATTTATGGCTCTGGTGAATGTTTTCACATTTTGAACTAGGTTATAGTTCCCAAGAAATTTGCGATTGGAAAACTACTAGCACATATTTTACATGTAAGGGCTCACCACCCCTTGAAAATGCTAGAGTGTGTACATCAAAAAGACTTGATGGTTATTGCATGTTTAATATGATTAATGCAGAGCATCCCGTACCCCATGGTCTAGAAAAGGCTCATCAAGTGTTACAGATGGTGCCTAAGGAATGGTTATGCGTACAAACCTACCTTTAACTGCTTGGGGAATATTCCATATTAATGCATCTTTATTTAATTCATTTTAGAACCCACTATTAGTCAACCTTTTATGTGTACTAGTTGGTAATTGGATATAAGCCTGACATTCATATTCTTATGCATTTTTGGTTGCACTATATATGTGCCATTACGAGTCCACATCGTATTATGATGGATCACGAAAACGATTAAGTAAATATGTTGGATATTTACTCCCAATAATTATCCGCATTTTAAAACCTTTGGCAGGAGATTTCTTACCGCTAGATTTGCGGGTTGTTATTTTAATGAGATAGTCTTCCCATCGTTAGGTGGAGATAACAAAAAGTATTTTCTAAGGGAAATTGTCGTGGTGTGTTCCCATTGTATCTCATATTGATTCTTGTACTCCACAAATGTTAATGTGAAGTGAAAAAGAATAATCGATTTCATAAAGTGCACTGATATCGACAACGTGACAAGATCACACTTACCATCTACAAATGTTTCTACAAGGTTAGAAATCCTCAGCATGGGGTAACCATATACTAAGGTGTTGCAACTACACTTTGAGGAAATGTAGTTAAGGTCGTGGATCCAAAAAAGAAGATGGAGAGACCACCAGGTTTGATCAAAACTCACCTAGAAAGGAATTAGATGAGTAAGGCATAACCTAATTTGTATCATTAGTGAAATCATCTCATTTGATTGTCTCAGACTTTGTCCGTGAATCAATACTGGAGGACGCTTCGAAGTTTAATGATTCCAGATAACAATGAAATCCTAAAGGATTTATGATTATTTTTATATATAGTTGACTAAGGAATTCAGCACAATGAGATCGAACCATACTTTTTATTGTTTAATGTCAACAAAAAGCATATTTGTCCTACACAATCCAGGTAGAACTTGGTTCTTTGAAAAATATATAGGTATCTGGTGTGGTAGTTCTACACAACCAAGTGTAAATCCTACGGAACATACATGGTTATTTTTCATAGAGCATAATGGTAAGAATGAAGTATCAAGACTCTCCTTGTGACGCGAGGTTTCTCACAAATCCATGGAATTGTCCTCTTGTAATGAACATTTTAGCGTTCCGATACTTAGTTATCTTGGTCATAAGGATTTGAAATGCAGCATATGTATGTAGTTATTACGTATTATGAAAGAATCAAGAGATATCAGATATTTACAAAAGTACTTGATAGCCTTTTGTTTCCAAAATCAAGTGACTCTAAACCACAAAGTGCGTTTACAGTTAGATAGAACACTCACTTATAGATTGAAGCAATTAGGAGGATATGGAATACACGTCAAATGGCTATTTGATTTGTAGGGGATAGACAAGTAAGTATTTACACGAAAGTTCCGGATTTGGAATTGTAGCTATCTATGTTGATGATACAGACATGATGGGTAATCTTGATGTAACAAGAGACCTTAAAAGCTATTTGAAATCTGAATTTGAGATGAAAAATCCGGGGAAAGCTCAACCGAATACTGAGTTTGTGGTATATTATTCCACCAGTTTGCATATGTCTAAATTTGTCAGGCAATTTAAGAAAGACATGCATCCTGATAGCATTCCCATGATTATTCGAGGTTCAAATGTAAGTAAGTGACCGTTTCGTCTAAAGGAAGATGACGAAGATGTATTGGGAGATGAAATTCCCATATCTAAGTACAATAGAAGCATTTTTGTACTTAGTTAGTATCTCGATTAAATTTTACATCCTAGGGAACTCGTTAGCTAGACATAGCTCAATGCCAATTCAACGTCATTGGAATGGTACAATGATTGTAATCATGTACTTAAAAGTAACCATTGACATAAATTTATTTTACCCCTGCAAACACGTAAAAAGGAATGCTAATGAAAGTGCAATCCAAAAGTTGTTGATTATAAAGGAAAACTAAATTCTTCTCCAACGAAAGTAATCAGGGGGGGGGTATTATAGACTATTTTCTAAATCTTTACCGAAATTCAGTTTCGAAAAATACATGACTAAAGAAAATATCTGGAACAACTCTGAATGTAATCAGGCGGAGATGCCGACATCAGGGGGAGGATACAAGGATATGATGTGTACATATTTTACTTCAAAATTGAAGTTGTGTTGTACTCTTTTTCCTTTCGGTCGAGAATACTTTTTCCTACAGGGTTTTGTTACTCGACAAGGTTTTTAATGAGACAACAAAAAACACTGTGAAATAATTTCACAACTAAGTCTATTTTCTTTCCCACGAGGATTTTCTTCTTAGGAGTCGTGAAGCAACTAGTCAACTTCAACGGAGCAAAGTTATCAACTGGAACAGATCACCTTTACTTTCATTTTTCACGTTGTATTCTTTTCCCTTCGTCAAGGTTTTGACCGCTGGGGTTTCCTTGCCAAGGTTTTAATGAGGCAACATATTCGAGTCCAACTATGTTCTAAGTTTGCTTAATATTGGACTTTTTTTCTTTAGTTCAGGTTTGGTCCCTCTGGGTTTTCCTGACAAAGTTTTAGCGAGGCAAATACCTTAGATTTGTCGGTCCTTGAAGATTGTATTGCATGTGATGAACTACATGTAAAGTATGAGATAACATGTGAAGTACTACATGTGAATAGTTGTACCAAGGTTTTGTCCCACTGGGTTTTTCCTTATCAAAGTTTTAATGAGGCAATTGATTTCGGCACAAGTCATCAAGGAGATGACGACACTTGAAGAACTATATTCGAAGCACCATATGTGAAGCACTGCATATGAATTTCTATTGGGCAGCACAAGGGAAAGTGTTGTAGGGCCTATGAACCCATAGATGTGCGGTCCAACTAGATACCTAGGGTTTACCTTCCTCTATATAAAAAGAACATTATACCTATGTAATATCTAATGCCTCTTTTATCAATAAGAAGCTCCTCTATTTTCCTGCCTCTAGGTTTTACCTAATTGTTACTCCAAAACTTTGCAAGTTGTACAAAAGTCTTTTATTTTTTTGTCAACATTGAACATGTAGTAACAATTAAGAGATTCTTCAATGGAATGTGTGAAAAAAATGTCGTCTCCATCCACAATATAGTTTTGGGAAGATATCCGTTATGCATCTTTTATTTTGGTTGGAATGATATTTTTAGGTATATACTACCTCTGTTTCAGAAAAAAGATACTTCTATAATGGATAGCATGCTTGTGAGTTCGATCGAGCAGTGCTCTAACAAAAATATCACTTTCCTGAAACGGAAAATTAGTTGATGCACAAACCAAAATATGTCTGCATAATGTGTTATGCATCTTTTGTCGTGGTTTGGATAATGACTATGCATTCAATTTTCGAAGATTGTGCTTATTTTATTTTATTTTTCAAAAGTGGGTTTTATTGATTATTATAGGGGGATATGAATCTAATCCTCCTCAAGCTGGTTACAGATGAAAGAAGGTGCTGAGTTTTTCCATAAGTCAGACACCTTATCTTTCCTAGTGTGTTTTGATAGGAAATTAGTTACATTGTTACACTCTCTTATTGCATGCCTCACTTTACATATTTTAAAACAACTAAGATAAATTTAACATCTTTGATAATGTGTAGATATTCCCAGCTTATGCTAGTGTCAGCACCATTGATTGCAGCAGCTACATTTGATGAAACTGTCTCCAGAACGACGTACTCTAATTGAAAACTCACTGCCCAACACAGTGCTTCCAATGCTACCATACACTCTATTTCCTCAATACTTAGATATCCATCTCTGTAGATACATTTCGACCATCGATGAGACCCTGCAAAATCTCTGATAATTAGTCCAATGCCACATTCAGTATCTAATAACTTATATGAAGCATCTAAGTTAATAGTTAGAAATGGTGAAGCTGGTGGTGACCAAGTACTATTCCTAGACATAGGTTTAGTGATCCTAAGCATGCTGGATATAAAATTATTAGAAGTGACAGAGTAAAGAAGATTTTGAGACCTTCTAATGCATAAAATTAGGCTTAGAATTATCAAACACTGCATTACATCTCTCCTACCAAACTTCCCAGACTGCACAAGATATTTGTATGATCCAGGATTCCCCTGCTTGATTATTATTGTCAAACCAACTTGATACCCATGATTGCAGACCGTCAGAGTTTTCCATGGAACTTAAACCACCTGGGACAGAAGTTAAAACTGCTCTGGTGAAGGTACGGTACATTAACTGGTGATCAGAAGTTTCTAAAGCCTTCTTGCAAAATTGACAGACTGAAATCTGTCCACCTGTATTTCTTACGAATCTTTCACTTGTGGGAAACGGTATCAGTGAGATATTTCCATAAGAAAAGCTTCACTTTTGCTGCAGTCTTTAGCTTCCACAACTCATTCCAAACTATAGTATTAATCACATTTTAGATGTCGATTGCTATGTTTTATGTCCATTAATTTCCTATCAGCTGATTTGACCATGAATTGTCCATTGGTTATGAGGGTCCAGACGAGGTTATCTTCTGCATTATGAGGGATTCTTATTTGCAAGATCTTAGTAGGAACAACAACGTGGAAAATATCTTGAATGATTTCAGTTCTTCAAGTTTTTGTCTCTATGTCAATCAGGTCTGCCACAAGATTATAATACTGGATGTTATTTGAAGTATCTGCAGCCGGTAAAAGTGTATCTTCAAATCCTGGTACCCATCAGTCACTCCAAATCATGATGTTTTTTCCATTTCCAACATGCCAGAAGCTATATTTCTTGATAAAGTCCACACATTTATACATGCTTTTCCATGCCCAAGTTGTGTTCTTATTTTCAGGAGCATAGAAGAGAAGAGTGTGGAAAATACTTGGAATTTAAAACTTTAGATTATTGCAGGCTTGAACATTTTCACAATAATGCTTGATTGAAACACTTCATGTCTCTAAATCCTAACCATCCATTTTCTTTATCAGTACATAATCTGGTCCAAGCGATAGTGGTTATGCCTTTCCCTTTTTCCTTGTTCTAACATGAAAGTCTTTGTACTCTTTTTAGTTCATCAATGATGTTATCTGGTAATTGAAAGGTACCCATCTGATGTAATGGAATTGCAGTAAGAACATGTTTCACAAGTGTTGTTCTACCTGAGTGATTTACCAGCTTCCCTATCCATCTAGATAACTTTGTTTGCATAGTACCAACAATTCTAGAGAAGGAGATTGTCTTCTTTCTGTTTAAGAATAAAGGAATACCAAGATCCACCTCTTCCATACTCATGCATTGAACTTTTAACCTTCTTGACGGCATTTTGCAGTGTCGAGGATGAAGATTTTTAGAGTAGTGAACAACTGATTTTTGGAAATTTATTTGCTGACCTGAGCTTTCACTAAACTCTTGAATCACATCTAGAAGATTGTTGATATTGTGAATATTTTCTCTGGTGAACAGGAGACAATCATCCGCAAATAGCAGGTGTGTCACTTGAGGAGCATTTCTAGATATATTCACACCCTGTATTTTGTTTGTATCTTCTGCATCAGCCATTTCCCTAGTGAAAACCTCCATGGATATGAAAAGAAGATAGGGTGACAGAGGGTCACCCTATCTGAGGCCTCTTGTAGGTTATCAGAGTGGCATAGCGAAAGCTAGGAATGAGTAGCATATCGATTGAATTGGTTAATTGTATTGCTTGAAATGTAATTCTAAATAATATGTTTGGTTGAAATCGTTGTTAAGATAATAAGCGGATTTATATGCTTCAGTTTATGTTATATAAAGTTTCAACTATGTTTTGTACAAAAGTAAATTAGCAAAAATATGTATGCATAAGTCTCTTTTCGACCCGTAACGCTTCGAGTTCGGATCTCCATATGGGTTTGACCCTGGTCCAGAACTCGGGGTGTTGCATCATGGCCTTGAAGAAATTATATATTTCTTCATCTCCATATGGGTTTGATCCTGGATTTCTCTACTTTAGGGGAACTTGGGGAAGATACTATTGTTTTCTTCAAGCGTCTAAGGAATTGTCTAGTTAGCAATGACGCCAGCAACGGCCTAGGTAGTTTCATTTTTTATAGATTAGACGTTGCAATTCAAAGAGGAGTTGGAGCCCAGCTTGTCGCTAGGTTACCAATCAAAAGTTTTGTATAATTAATTTTTACCATAAATAATTAAAAAAAATATTATAGTTTAACAATAGTTCAGGAATCATTGTAAGAAATATATTATCAGAAATTGTGCCTATTTAGTTGATGCATAAACTAAAATATTGTTGCATAATGTGTTATGCATCCTTTGTGGTGGTTTGCATAATGGTTATGCATTCGATTTTCGAAGAGTGTGCCTTGAGTGAAAGCATCATTTTTTTCAGAAATAGAGGGAGCACATCGTTTTATTAGTTGTAACGGAAAGTTGATGCACAAACCAAAATATGGATGCGTAATTTGTTATGCATCCTTTGTGGTAGTTTGCATAATGGTTATGCATCTATTTTTTCATAAAATTGTGCTAAAAGGATAATGTAACACCCAATTTTTTTAGCATGGCGCATGCTAAAAGATGCGTCATGGCCTGAGAGGAAGCTCCATTCAAAGCTTCCGTTGTGCGGTAAGCAGTAGATTGGCTTAAGGCCAATATCGCGCCAAAATGGTGCATTGTGTTTGAAATTTGGCCAAGGACCAAACCTTGCATCAAATTATGCATTAGGCCAGTTTGGTAGATGACCTTGATATTGCATCGTAATCATTGCGCATTATAAAGGCTATTGGCTTATAGCCAATGTTGCACAATCATTATGCATCAGGCCAGAGAGGGCTGGCCGAACGAATGTTGCGCAATCATTGTATGAATAGTGAAGCAGGCATGTCAATATGGTCCCCTTTCCATACTTGTAGAAATTCCGTTAAGACATATATAGGGAGGGGTACTTGGTTGAAGGTGCATATGCCGACCATGTACCAAGTAAGCTTCATAGATTAGCCAAAAGAGTATAAATGATGCGTAAGCCTCATTTATAGTTGTGTAACGTTGCCAATGGAGCATAGGATGCGACGTAATCACTATGCCATGTCGCGGACCCGATAATGCATAATAATTGTGCATTATGACGGAACGACCTATACGAACCAAGCCGTTACCATTTTTCCTAAGACACGGCCTTGCAAACTATTTGGTTTAAGTTTGTATCCCTCCGTGGATGAACTACGTTCTGTGCTTGATCCCTTTAGAGTAGGGAAGGGTACGTAGGTAGCAACAATTAGTTGCAGCATTGCCGGTCCAGCACGTTGTCCCATCGTATCGTCTAAGCTCGGTAGCTCGATGCAAGAGATGATTGTGGACAAAGTTGATGAGGCTAGTTGCATGTTATTCCTTGGATGCTCATACTACCTATCAAGCTACAAGGAGTTGGCATATGTACCAATTGTGAATTGGGCATATCCAGAAAGGTAAACCACAACGGTATGCAAGCAGTGGAGCTTGCATAAACCTAAGGCTAGTACAACATTAGCCCGTGATGCATGTCAGGTGCATCGGCCGACGGTTACTCAGCTAGATAGGAAATTCAGTGATGAATTCCCTACGTTGAGGCAAGGCCTTATTCCCTTGTCCTTCGGAAAATTGGAATGGTGTGGAAGTTAAGTTAGCTGCATCATGCTCCATGAGCATGCTTGCAAGGGCAACAAACGTGCATTTGCCTAACTTTGAGGCCCAGGTCGTAACTTTATCATGGCGCATCGTAGAGTTTACGACCTGCGTGGCAATGCGCTACAGGCGTAAAATTCCAGTCCATCATACATAATGTGTTATGCATCTTTTGTGGTGATTTGCATAATGGATATGCATTTAGTTTTCGAAAGTTGTGCTAAAAGGATAAACACCTCCGAATTTTTCGTAAAATCTCTAAATTTGAAATTTTTATTTGTATTCATTCCATAAATTTCTTTATAGGCTTTCCAACAAAATAAAATTTGTAAAATTCCAAGGCACATATTTTTAGATATATTACATTCTACTTTGCTTTCCAATTGTACCCCCGAGAAAATAGGATAATAAGGAGTATAATAATTGGACTAAAAGGGAGGGCTATTTTGGTATTCTCAAGTGCAAACTACCAGATCATGTCCAATCTTGATATCAATTGCACATTTGCTTTAGGTTTCATTTTACAAAATGATGGACATAAAAGGGACTCTCTCCCTATGGGCGGTCGGCCCAATAAGTAGAACACCGCTGCCTCGGTTGAAAGGGCCGACCGAAGAAAAACGAAAAACCGCTGATTACAGAACGCGTTACACATCCTCTATTTTTTTGTCGGAATATTATTTTTGAGGCATATACATCGTTCTAGTGGTTGCATAACCAGGATACACGAACCAAAATACAATTGTATAAATTGTATGCATCATAGGTGGTGGCTCCATAATTCGTTATGATACTATTAGGAATATAGTATCTCCAAATTGAAAAGTGAATCATTTTCCTGAAATAGAGTGAAAGTATCTATTTTCTGAAACAGAGTGAAAATATTTTTTTTTTTTCTGAAACAGAAAATTAGTTGATGCATAAACCAAAATATGGCTGCATAATGTGTTATGCAGGTGGTTTGCATAATGGTTGCGCATTCAATTTTTGAAGATTGTGCCTAGAGGGAAAGTATCCTTTTTTCTGAAATGGAGGGAGCACATCGTTTTATTAGTTGTAATGGAAAGTTGATGCATAAACCAAAATATGGATGTGTAATTTGTGGTGGTTTGCATAATGACTATGCATATAATTTTTGAAAATTGTGCTAAAAAGATAAACGCCTCTGAATTTTTCTTAAAAACTCTAAATTTAATATTGTTATTTGCACTTATTGTGTAGGTTTCTTTATACTCTTTCCAACAAGGTAAATTTCAAAGGTACGGATTTTTAGATATATTATATTCTAGTTAGCTTTCCAATTATGCTCCTGAGAAAATAGGATACATAAGGAATTATAATAATTGGACTAAAAGAGAGGGGTCTTTTGGTATCAAGTGCATACTACCAAACCATTTCCAATCTTTTTATCGCACATTTGCGTTAGGTTTAATTTTACCAAAATATGGACATAAAAGGGACTCCCTCCTTTCGGGCGGTCAACCCAATAACTAAAACACCGCTGCCACGGTGAAAATGGTCGACCAAAGAATAACGAAGCACTGCTAACTGCATAACGCGTTATACAACTTTTTTTGATGGAATGTTATTTTTAGGAGAATACATCGTTCTAGTGGTTGCATAACCAAATTAGTGGATGCAAGAACCAAAATACGACTGTGTAAAATGTTATGCATCCTTTGTGGTGGCTTCATAAAAGAGATATTTTAAGGCATATACTACTTCCATTTCTGGAAAAAAAATACTTTCAAAGTTTTATTTTTGTCTAAAATTAGGCCAAATTGAAAGCAAAGATGAAAGTATCCCTTTTTCTGAAATAGAGTGAAAACGTAAAATTAGTTGACGTGTAAGTCAATATATGGCTGCCTAATGTGTTATGCATCTTTTGTGGTGATTTGCATAATTACTATAAATTCAATTTTCGAAGATTATGCCTAATGTGAAAGTATCATTTTTCCTTAAATGGAGGAGCACATCGTTTATTAGTTGCATCAGAAAATTAGTTGATGCATAAATCAAAATGTGGATGCATGATGTGTTATGCATCCTTTGTGGTGGTTTGCATAATGGATATGCATTCATTTTTGAAAATTGTTCCTAAAAGGATAAACACCTCCAAAAAAATTCTAAATTTGATATTTTTGTGTGTACTCATTGCGTCTTTAAAATCTTTCCAACGGGATAACATTTTATAAAATTCCAAAGTAAGAATTTTTAAATATTATATTCTAGTTTGCTTGCAAATTATCCCCTGAAAAAAATAGGATACATAAGGAGTTATAATAAAAGAAAAGGATAATTTGGTATTGTCAAGTTCAAACTACCAAACCATTTCCAATTCTTTTAAAAATTTGCACATTTGCATTAGATTCCACTTTACAAAAAAATTGCCATAAAGAGGAGTCCCTTCCTTCGTACCCTTCGGTTGATCGGCCCAATAATTTCAATAATAACCGAGTCGGGAATCAATTTATGAATTATTAACTAAGCTTCTTCCATAACCAAACTACTTGGCTATTGTCTCCTCTGCAGACACAAGACATTCCTTTCAAGTTTCCAAAAGATCCCTCTTTGTTTACTACTATAAAGAAAGAGTGATTCTAGACGTACCGTCCAAAAAGTGTGTTGTGAGTGAGGCATGTGGGACCTCCTTAAGGAATTAACAGAGTGTCCCATTAAAAGGTGAGTTGGACTGTGTCACAACGGTTTTGCCGTTGTTTATGGGGACGGTCTGTATAGATTTTTTGACCATTTTTCGCAGTGGAAAAGCTCTAAGAGATACGTTTTGTGTTTATAAATATTCCTACGTCGTATATAGAATCCCAAAAGAATTTTAAACGTTTGAGATGAATTATGGAGTGGTGTATATGGGATCTCATATTATTACGAGATTTCTTTGATTTCCACATCCTGATATTCATTCTGACAATGGAAAGGAGAATTTCTTTTGGATTGCAAGGAAGTAGTAGCGACTCCCCTTCAGGCATGCTTCAATCGCAGCAACTTTTTTCATCATAGAGGATTTGCCACTGGATTTTCATTGTGTTTAGCAAACGAAGGAATACACCTTGAAACCCTAATCGTCTGCATGACTTGTAACAACCGCAGAAAACTCTCCACAACACACTCAGCAGCAACATCATTATTAGATCCCATATATGAGAGCTTACTTCAGCTTACCTAGTAAAAGAAGCTTAATCGATGTGTTTTTGGTTCCGCAGATTGTTCTCCAGTTCTGTTTGTTTTAGCCTATACTTTCAGTCGTATCTTTTGTAATCTAGTTTGAATCTATATTTCAGTTTTTGTCTTAATTTTAGCTTTGTAATATCATTACTAGTTTTAGCACCTCTTCCTCTAAAGGCATAGATTAGAAATCGTTGGTTTAAAGAGTCCTCGGTAACCTTTGTAATAGAATTTTTAGTATTTTTCCAGAGATTGGATTTTACTTGAGGACTCGATCAAAGTTAAAATCTCGACTTGAAGTTATGATCAAGCCGAAAAGCAAAGGAGCAAACATATATCAACTGAGCATCTCTTCACAACATCAAGATACAAAGACATAACTAGCAACCTCAATCAACTACATCGGACACCTCTATCTCCATCCGAGTTCCTATGGACATTGATGTGTCCATCAAAAATACAGTTTTTTTTTTTTGTGAAAAGCATTGGCCGAAGGCCTTTCGAGCTTCGAAACCCACCTCCACCCCCGATGTAACTCTGAACCGAAGATTGCTATTCTGCTCCAATGTCATGTTATCGTGGATTCATGGCTTACCAGTCTAATTGTATTTGATGAATCTTGGAGTATTATATACCCTCATGTAATAGCCATTTAATAGTTTAATTCATGCTTCAAAAAACAAAAAATCTAATGAGGAAAAAAAACGAGAATATTTGTTTTAGACTTTGAGACCCATAAACTCTGAATTTTACCACATAAGGGTATATACATACCTTAAAAATTGTTTAAATATGGAAAAATCTCACTTCGAAGACTATATAATAGTACTTTATTTCTTTATTCTCATGATTACTAATTTATTTGGTTCCACCTATTTGCATCCATACTTTTCCTGTTTGCCACCCTCATTAGAATTTGTAAAGTAATTTTGGTTTTGAATTCTAATTTTTCTATTTACCACCTATAAAAGTCAAATTAAATTTGATTATAACTATCACCACTAATTTTTCTTCTTCTCCCTTAATTTATGTTGTCATTGAAAACCATTAAGAAATATATTAAACCTAGGTAGAACTTGAAATTATGATTGGTTAAGACACCTTTATGTATAGATTTATTACTCCCCTGTCCCTATTATATAGGCGGATTTTACAAAATCTCTTAGATTAAGAAATTATCTTGATTTCCTAGATATCCATCTAATTTTCTGTTTTAATCTTTGTCTCACTCTCAACATAATTATCAATGTACACTAAATAAGGACATATATAAGAAAATCTCATCTTGGAATTGGTATTCCACCTATGTAATGGGACCACAAAAATTGAAAACTCCGCCTATATATTCGGGACAGCGGGAGTATTTCTTTATCTCTTACCATTTAAATCATAGAAAAATCACAATTTAATCAAGCCGCGCGAATAATCCATAAACCATCATTATGGAAGATTCGATTGAAAATTTAGGGCAGAAAATCCAAACCTTGAAATCGAATATCTAAGAAGATTTTGTTTATTTAACTGGAAAGATATTCATCGAAGAAGGTATGGAGGTAAGTAAGTGATCAATATTGATAGTTTAATTCGTGTTCTTCTTTTTTCCGTTGAACTGGTCACCGGTTCTGTACGATCACACAATATTCCAGCCGTCTACGGACGACGTCGGAAAAAATACAGTCCCTCGTCACACCACTATGTGGAAGATTTGATATTAATCGTGTATCATCTGGGGCAAGACTATGGATTATATGACACACCACTGTGGAAGATTTGATTTAGATTTAATAATATTAATCATGTATCATCTGAGTTAATACTATGGATTCTATGACACTCAGTCATTGCAGTGGAAGTACGTAGCCAGCAAGAGGTTCTTCACTTCTACCTTCATTTAAGTATTCAGTGGGCTGATGGTGCAGATGATTTTCTTTGTCTTCTAAAATCACACAAGATTCCATAAGCCACTTTTTGTTGATGCAAGTCTTTAATTTGAAGTATAGGCAAGGAACCTCAGTTCCTGATCACTGCACCTGATTGATCTCCTTCTGTCTGGATTCGTAGCTGTAATCAAGATTTGATGGTGGAAGATATAATGAGTGAACATCAATTTAGTCACCTGGTACGAGAAACTCCGGAAACTTCTTAACAGATATCATGAAGCCGATGAGAGTAAGAGTGAACATGTACATCTGGAGGCATGAGGCATCTCACGCGGAGTGCAGCAGTAACTCTTAAAGAAGAACAAGTACATTGCTCAAGTCACAGTCAGATGATCATGGTGTAGGAAGAAGAAGTAAACAACAGACCAAAAGCAGATACCTGAACAAATAAATTGTCTCATAGAGACCTCCCCAAGGGATTGTCAAAGCTGCCATGGTATTTGATACGCAAGAGATGAGCATGTTCACAAATAACTCCTTTCCACACTACTCCATATTGATGATGAATCCAAGATGCTCTGATGATCCGAAGCGGATGGAGGAAAATAGACTTTGGAAGGTCCTAGCTCGTCAAGGTGATTACGGTCTTGCTGTAAAGATGTTGACTTACATCTGGTTGTTTCATTTATAGCTTGTGCAATATGATTACCTCGCCTTAGCTGCATTACCTCCACAATCAATTGGAAACCATATGGCTTCTTTGGGAGTCATTAGATAAAGCATCTATTTTCCCAACAACTCGGCATTTTTAGCACGTGGATTGCCACCAATTCCCTGGCAATTGCTTGATGCAGAAGCATCCGTCTCCATAGAATCTCGAAATTCTGCATAATGTTTCACTTCAGATGGACGATATGCTAATTATGCAACGGACCAGAGACGTAATTCCCTGGAGTAGGTAAGAATGAAGAAGAAGAGAGATATGCCATTAAGCTGGAGGTTACCTCTGTGCACTGACAAATGGGGAACTTGGGCAAAAACCAAACTTCTTTTGCAGGGAGCGGCTGGGGAGGTTATCTGGGATGTGATTATCCTGTCAGATTGTGAATCAATATTCAACGGAGAGCCCCGAGGTTTGGATGTGGTGGGGACAACCGAAATCCAGGTATAGCAGCTCTTGACCTATCAATACTGAAAGGTTTGTCGGGCAAGGCAATAGTTATGGGAAACTTCAATGGAAGTTCTGGAAGAGAGGCACTTTCATCAGCAAGAAAAGAAGTCTCCAGTGCGAAGTGATAAACTGGAGGACGTGTTAAACTTTTTTCAGCTCATCGCCATTGGTCCCTTTAGCAAGATCTGAAAATAGAATTTCCACTCAAATCATACACAAGAAATAAATAAAAAAAAGCATGCAATGATCAAAAGAAAATTTCCGGGTCCACATTGCGTGTATTTCAACAAAAATCCTGATCAAAGGTGTATATACCCAATCAAAGATTACAATATGCACTTTAGATGTGTTATGCTCAAAGTTATGGATTGCATTGAAGTCTACAAGACTATAAATTAAGGAAAGATTGAATTTTAATGAGTTACAAAACTTACAGGACAAGTGTATAACCAATGGCTTCAAAGAACATAAGTGTCTTCTTCACCAATTTCATTCCACCCATGTGCTTGAAAGATTGAACAGAAAAAGCCTCCCTGCTTGAGCCACTTACACTCATCATCATTCACAATCCAGCATTGGCCAAGTAACAGCCAAGGAGTGCCCGGACTTGGAAGCTAACAGGATTTAGAAACTTCATTGAAACCCAAAAAAAGGGGAAATACTTCCAAATTCCTTCGGCTTCTAAAATCACATAACTGGATGGTATATAAATACTAATTAAACTCACGTAAAAACGTATTAACACGTAAAACCAATTATCACCTGAGAATTCCGATTCAGAAATCAGAAAACTTTCCCCAAACCCTAGCTTCTAAATATTATCACCATCATTCCAATTACTCGGAAATTGGGAAAGATCGAGAATGTAATTCAGAAAAGACAACAGATCTTCCCCAAACCCTAAATTCCCAATTGATCAGAGAAAAGATTGCGACATGGGATTCCTTCAACAGGTGAGGATGAAATTAGGGTTTCGTAAAAGTACCGGATCTTCATCATGTCTACCAGGGTTTTCTTCATCGGTTTCATCTTCTTCAAAATCCGAATCAAGAAGATACTATTCATCATCAATTTCATCTTCTTCAAATCCTGCATCGACAAGGTACTGTTTTTCATCAATTCCATCTCTAGTTTCCATTCTAGAGGACCAAGAACACGTGTTTCGTCAATTCTATCATCATCGCTACAAAGAAGATGGTTTTCTTCATCAGTTTCATCTTTTTCAAATTCTTCATCAATTCCATCTCCTAGTTTCCCTTCTAGAGGACCAAGAAAATGTCTTTCACCCATTCTATCTTCATCGCCGCTACATAGAAGATGGTTTTCTTCTTCTTCACCTGGTGTGCGTGTTTTCGAGAGATTCGAATACCCCAAAGTGGTTGAAGTCAATGACCTCGTTAGCCATCTGTATCTCACCGAATGGAGCAAGCCCAGGTTGGTGCTTACTGGGTCTACACCGTAGTTAACAATTCGTGGAATGATTCGAATTATGGCGAACTGATACGAGACCGAACTACAAGCGCACAATTTGAACTCCCAACGTATGTGTATATTTTGGAAAGCTCCAAACAATACGCGAATAATTCGAATTCATGTATAATTAGGTACTCAGATGCTGCTGACTCAATGCCCTCGAATAATTCGGATTCACTCGCTGACTCCCTGGTTTTATTCCGTTAATGTCCCTCGAATGAATTTGTAGTTCGCTAAAGCTGAAGAGATCCTAACCTGGGACGTCTCACACCCATGTCTCACACGCATGCCACTCCTCCAACCACCTTTCCAAGCGTTTGTTTTTGTTTAATGTTGCATATATATTTCTAATATAATATATTAAAACATATAATTCTTATACCATACACACCCACATGCTGGATTGTTATCTTTCCTTCCTATAACATATACATATATGCAAATATTAGTCTTTTTAAGATTATAAATACTTATTATTTTCCTTCCGAATTTCGCTTACCGAAATTATATCTCTAAAACGAATGATACACATATGTATATCGTTCCGTACTACAGCTGCATCATGAACCTTTTATCGGAGATTTGACCGACTTCGATATATAAAAATCCGAATAATACATGTATGTTTGGCATCCCGTATGTTTACCGTATCCCGAATTGTTGACTAGGTTTTCCATCGGGGATCCTGGTTTTTCATGATTCATAATTTTGACCTTTGATACTTCATAAAGTCTTAGGAATAAAATTCCAAGGCATCGTCAAGTAAGTGAACAACAATCAAAACTTAGTGATCGCAATGACAACAACAATTAATTAACTATAAATCATATCAAATATAACAACAAAAAGAAGATCGGACGGACACGGACTATATTACAAGAATCAAACTCATGATCGACCATGTGTACATGTATCTTAACAAGCACAATATATATGTTGTTATTTTCATCTAACTTCAGCTGACCACATTTTACCGTCTTCATGGACGTCAATCATAGGCGGCGAACGCATGAAACGACCAAAACAAAAACCCTTAACTTCCAAATCCGTGAAACAATCTTCTACAATGATTCTCAAGTTATCTTAATTAATAAATACCTCAATATCGCCAGTGCTCGCATTCCTGCATTTTGATAAGTTAAACTTCAAATACAAAATTTTCACAATATAAAAAAGGTATATTAATGATTAGCACAAAAGGACATTTCCGACATATGTTCTGTGAATTTTTTTTGTTGATACCTTGCTATTTCCTGTACATTGAGGTTTTGCACCATCTTCCATCTAAGTTGTAGTTTTTTCTTATATGCGGTGGTTTGTTATTTCATGCTTGATGGTCTAGGACTGAAAATTCAGGACAACAGGTATTGAAGCAGTTGCAAAAGGTTTGTATATCACAATTAAGGTATGTTCACATCTGCAGTAGATTTAGACTTTTCAAGATGGCGGTTTTGTTGTATGTATAAGCCTGAATTTTCTGTTTTGAAAAAACGTAACTTGTAATAGTACGTAGATTTCACTAATCGTGGTGGGTTTTTTGATTCATTCAGAAATTATAACAACGAATCGTTACCAAAGGTGTTTTCTGTTTATAAATTTTGATGTGAATCGATTCTCATATGATTGAAAATATTTTCACATGAGTGGAAAATGTGGTATCGAGGATTGCCCGAGTTGGACTCGATGGAGAAATTGGAGAGTGTTTTAAAAGGCAATCGTTTTCCATTGATGATGTGGATCCCCAAACGGGTGCAAATCTTAGAGCATACCTCAGTGCATGTTATCATATTCATCAACCCTTATTTTTTTGTGTCCAAGATGGGGTGTAATGCGTCTCAACTGCGACTGCAGCTGCTGAACGTGGGAAGATTAGTGACGCTACTGTAGGGGGATGGATCGAGATGCATAGCATTGATGAGGTACCAGTTCGTTGATAGGATATAGGGTTCTATTGGCGTTGACATGCCGATGATATTTGGATAACTATGATTGCGTTGGTTCTGGATGCCTCCTCTAAACTATATATCCGTAAAATTTAATAATTACTAATTGTCGTGCAAGAAAGAACGGCTACAGATTAACGGTTGATACTTATATTTTACCTATATGAGTAGGAGGTGGATTTATCATCCGAGATTCGTATATTAACCCGTGTATAAAGGAGAGTATGTATAGTCACGTAAAATTTGAAAGTTTTTTTTATACATCATTGAGAACTAAAACCTTAAAACTCGTTCATATCTATTTCAACAGATTGAAAGGAGAATCAGTTATTAGGAAAAAAAAGTTTACACAACGAATGATAGAAAAAAGGTCACTAAAAAGAAAGAAATCAATTAATGCAGACGAATCCCGAAGAATATAAAAATAAATAAATTTGATATTGGAGAACCTTTTGATTTTATCTGAATTTCCAATCTTAATGTATTATTCATCCACAATATAATTTTATTTAATTTCAAGACTTACAAAGAAAAATATACGGTTCTTTTTATTAATATTATTAGTAAAACCACATATGCGATGCACTTGCTTGAATTTTACTCTTTTAACAACTCCAAACTTATTAAAACAGTATTTTTTAGGGAATTGAAAGAGCTTTTCAAATATGTTAATTTTATGTAGGTAATTGAAAGAGCTTTTCAAATATGTTAATTTTATAAAAATCCGGCATGTGTATTTTGAAAATAACAAATTTTTTAAAAATTTGATACATTTTTAAAACAATTGCATTTCTGTTAATATGTAATATCTAAAGTTGAACATGTAAATATTGATTTAATGTGCGTTTTTACCTTTGAATATATGTGAATTGATAATTGATAGTAAAGATATTAGTATATCAAGGTTATACCAAGCTATTTTGTCCTTTAATGCGACCAACCAAAATACCTCCTTTTTTTTAATACATTATGTTCTTAGCACATGATAAACATTTTTATTAAGTTTGATAGTAGATGTTTAATTGTCTAGCAAAATCAAAAGCAAGTGTTATTAGTTACTGTATAGCTTTTCTTAAAAGGAACATGAGTAAGTTACATTAAATGCTAAATACCAATGAGGGGGCAGTAAAAAAATTCTTACTCTTAAGAAAATAAATAAATGACTCAATAATAGGGTTCAGTGAAAAGATTTTCCCGCTCAATAATAGTGGAGTTGAAATAAAAGTAGAATTAGAAAGCGAGTTTTTTTTTGATACGTTGGGTTGGGATTAGGTTTATGATTTATATGAGTCTGAGCTTAAATTGGGCCAAGTAATCGTGCCTTAGTGCAACTCCTACTGCCAAAGTTTTCTTTTATTTTTTTATTTCCCTTTTGGTTCAATAATAAGATTTTTATTATTAAGAAGAAGAAGTTGTTACATAAAATTATTCTCGTAAGACCACATCCAGTATATCCTTAGAAAAATCCTCTAAGTGCTCAACTTTTTCATAGTCCTAGCCCTTTTAGCTAAAAACTTTGTCACATCATTACATTATTTTTTGACAAAATCAAAAGACCTATGTGTGTAACCCTCGACTGGAACTTAATATCAAGAATGATGTCCTAATTCCTCCAACAAACATATGATGTTTGATCATTTATGGATTTTATTAAAACTTCATTATCAAACTCAAATATAAGATTGAGTCTCAATGATAACATCACTCGAATTTCTCGAAATTGTGCGGCTGATTACATATCGCGTAGCACTACACTCTAGCGGCTCCACTTCATACTTATGAATCATTCCTCAATCAAAACAACTACCTTTTGCTCTAATACATAAGCATGTAAATTTTTTTGTGTGGGAACAAAAATGATAAATGAACCTCGACTTGTGAAATACACACACTCTGAAAATGGACACCCACATTGTAGTCGGTTTTACAGAGTTTTTATGTGGAATACACAGCACCCAAAAATGATTTTACATTCGTTTAGATCATATGGATCATGAGTCGAAAAAGTAGAGCTAGTTGTCGAGGGACTTTTCCTTTAGATTTTAATATGTAGTGTTTCTTGCGAACAAGTACATCCCTTTAATCGGACAATTATAGGATGGTCATATTTTTGAATTTGTATTTACAAATTGATCATGAATTTTAATTGCTTTACAAAATAGTCATTTCCATCCGAATGATCACTTTTGCAAAAAACGGTATTATCTTTTCCCAAAATATCCTCTTCCGGAACACCCTTCCATTTAGGGATGCTAACAACATTTAACGTAATGGATATTGGCTCTTCCGCTGTCGTTGCCATTAGAATTAGCGGATACCGATATCCGTTAAGTTCCGACGGAAATATGAAATTCAAAACCATTACCGTTACGTTGGACTTACCGGATAACAAATATTTTCCGGTACCATCCGGTATGTCACAAGACAAACACAAAATAGTTTTAAAACACAGAACAACTTCTAAATCCAAGAAAAAAAGTTCTAAATTCATGCCACACAAAAAAAACATAAAGATGTTCATGTTCAAAATCAAATTACATGTTCAGAATCTTCAGATGTTCTAGCAAAAGAAAAAACCATGTTTTTGCAAAAGAAAAGACAAAGGATTGAAGGAACTCCATCTCCATTTGTTGCAGCAACTGCAAATGCATTCCTCCATCTCCAGATTCTCCACTGCCAACTGCATCTGCAAATGCATTCCTCCTTACTCCTTAGTCCTCAACTTCTGCATTTTGAAAGAAAAATCAAAAGTATTAGACAATTAAGCAACTTAAGATGGCAATGTCAGTGCAATAAGCCAATAAAAATAAAAGCAAATAAAAGAATAAGATGTAAGGAAACTTACCAGTAACACAACTATCACTGTCACTAAGAGTGAGATCTGGCAGCCAATCACCTAAACAAAGCAATGCTCCAACAAGTTCTGGATCTAATGAACTCTTGTGAGATGTGAGAACCCTGCCACCAATACTAAACATAGATTCTGATGCTACAATTGTCAATGGAACTGCCAATACATCTATTGCAATCCTTGAGATATTTGGGTACTTAGGAGCATGATTCTTCCACCAACTTAAGATATCAAACCTCATTTCTTTAGTGGTTGTGCCTTTAGGAAGAATTGGTTCTGCTAAGTATGTCTGCAATTCTGACTTCTCAACCTCAAACATATTATTTTCCATAATAAAATCATCAGAACCAAATTCATATGATGTTGTTGTACCTGCAGAGATCTCAATTCCAGCTGAATGCATTCCAGTATCAAAATAATCTGGAGTTGTAGTGTTGGTTTCATAAGCACAGAAAGGAGCATTGAGTTCAAGCTCAAATTTGTGATAGTGACTTTGAAAGTTTTCCACATATACTCTCTTCATAACAAACTCCACCCATTTAGCCTTGCACATAGGATCTAAAATAACCTCAATGCCCATCAAAGTGTTACTTTCTTTCCAGTAGACATTAAATTTCATCCTCATATTTTTGGCCATGTCTCTGATATACTCATGCTCACTTGATTCTCAGATCTTAATGCATCTATTAACTTCTTGCACCCCATTGTAATACAAATTTGCTGTGGGATACTTAATCCCTGCAAATTTGGTTGAAATGACATCAAACAATTCCAAACATTCACATATATGTACTTCTTGTTGCCACTCCTGAGAAGATGGTAGTATCTTGAAGTCATTATCCAAATCAGCCAGCCTAACAAAAGCTTGTCTCAAAAAAATTGCATCCTTTAGCATCTTAAAGGTGGAGTTATACCTGGTGTCCACATCTAAACCCACAGACTTTGAAGCAGGAAGCTTAACTTGAGTCATTGCACATTCAAATCTCTATTTTCTAGCCTGACTTGACTTAACTTGACATATTTTACACACTCTCTAACTGCATCTATAAATGGAGCAGCCACTCTCAGAATTAAAGTGCAATACATGATTAAGAACTAAACAATCTTTGATATCAAGTCATTTCTTCAGATTTTCCATCATAACATTGTTGGAGCTAGCATTGTCAGCAGCTACAACAAAAAGCTCAGTGTCTATGTTCCAATTTAGATATACTGATTTCACTACAGATGTTAGAACTTCTCCAGAATGTGGTGATGGCACTAAAGTATATGATAGTGTTTTCTTAATAAGTTTCCACTCATCATCTATGTAATGCATTGTCACAAATAAATAACCATCCTTTGTATGCTTACATGACCACATATCTGTTGTTAAACTACACTTAGATGTAATTGTGTCAAATTTTTCTTGTAATTGCAGTTTGAACTCAGTTCTTATTTTCATGATATCTTCCCTAACTGTATTCCTAGTGTAAATCTTAGCAGCATGATTTATAGACTTCACAAACTCAACAAAATATGGATGCTCAACTACGGTGATTGGATAACCATGTTTAGCAATCATCTTGAAAACAAGTATCCTAGTAGCATCAGCATCATATTTCCAATTAGCTAACTTAGTTTGTGCATTACCTGTTTTGATTGTAGTAATCTTTCTTTGTCCTTTCTTGTTCTCATGCTTTTCTTTTCAGGTTTTAGCATGTTAATGCAATTTGCTAGTTCCTTGGTTACTGGGTGCAGTCAATCTCCTCTTATAATGTTTGCATTCATCTATAAGTATCCCAATCTCCTTACCTTTTACCATCTTCTTTCCAATTAACCTTTCAAAATCATTCCATGCATCAGACCTTATTGCACGTAGTTTTTTCTTTTCTCCAGCTATAATTGGATCTTCGTATACTTCTATTTCTGCTTTTGCTTCTTCTGTTGGAGGTGCAACAGCAGCAGGTGTTGAATGAATTCCTGAACCTTGAACTTGGTTTGATGCAGAAGGTAATTGAGATGCAACTAAAAGTGAGGGATTGGTTGATGAACCAACATGATTGGATGCTCCTCTTTCGCTTTGGGACATGATTAATTTCATGAATCTCAAACTGTTCTGAAAATCCTAATTTCAGAAACCCTAAATTGAAAATTAAGTTTTTATGATTGAAATTAAACTCAAAAGAAATAGAAGAAGATAACCTTAGTTTTCTAATCAGTAATCACACATGATTTGTATAGAGAAGATGATGATTTTGCTCGAATTGAAAGGAAGGAGACAAGGGGTGAGTTTTTCTTCTTCTTTTTTTTCTCTCGTTTGTGTCGACTAAACCAGCTGAAGAAGTGATTCTGTCAAAGTATATTAACCTATGTATAGGAATTTACACGTTCTAGTCACACGTTAGCGGCTAATGTAAATAGACCAACCGGTACCGTTACGGTAGGATAAAAATATCTGATATATTATCGGTTACGGATATCCGATTACCGATATAACGAAACTAAACCTAACGGAAATCGGATAATCGGATTCGGCTAACGGATAATAGATATCCATTGACAGGTCTACTTCCATTTGACTAAGTGGTTGAGGTGGTGGTGATGAAATAGTGGTTGTGGTGTTGGTGGAAGTTTAAGAAGCTTTGCTGAACCCCGAAATAAAAATGGTGAACCTTTGGGTGAATGGCATGCAACTATCCCAAATGAGATGTTATGATCCTGGATGTTAAATAAGTGGCGACACCGCTACCGACACATAGCTGCACCATCGCCGAACAACACTAACGAAGGTAAACTTCAAAACTATTTAATAGACCCATTTAACATTGAGTCGCCACTTAATTCTCTTCCTAACATTTTTATAACCATTTTATAAGGTGTATGTAACAGTGCATGTTGTGTGAATCACCTACTAATATTGGTATCATTTCTCACATAGCAGCGCTATCCCGCACGACACCATCACATTTAAGCGGCTTCTTTTCTATTAGATCATGCTAAAATTATTTTACCGTTAGAAAAAATGGTGCATCCTTTCTTAAAAATGATGAGTCCTTCCTGAAAGTGACAAGTTCTTTTCTAAATGTGAATCTAACAATGATCATCCACAATAAAAGAAGTCACTTACGTAGAAAATCATCCCTCAAAATCATGTGGGATAGTATTCGTCTTTCTCACAATTTCCTTTAATCTTTAATAACAAATTCTTCAAAAAGATAAAAAAAATAAAAGTCCACGCATATGAACGACTGAGTCATAGACAATCGAGAAGAAACAAAAGCAAAACCTGCACAAACAAATCCACCGCCGTCTCGTAATCCTTCCTGGCTCATCCCCCTTACCAATACATTATACACGTGCACAAGGCTAAAGCCACCACGGTAAGTGAAATCAAGTGTAAACCCAAGACCCTGTCTCTGTTGGTACGTGTTTAATTAAGGCTTAATCTAAGTGTCTCCCAAAATTCAACATTCACGCCCGGAAACAAAAGTCATCCAAGACTTTTTAGAATCAGCAATGATACACTTACAACCGCTATGTATCGTGATCTGCACCGTAAGATGATCCAACGGTTCTTAGGAAATTCTTGGAACGATTTGCAGAGGTGAGATTAATGGTGGGTCCACCACTTTTTTCTTCTCCCACCAAAATTTCTGTGCATATCACGATGATAAGCTGCGGTACACCAAACATTTCCGTTTTGAAATCCAAGATTCGAATCAGAAATGCCAAATGATACATCATCAGACGCCAAACCATTTGGCATCTTATACATAAACTGTTAGATGACTAAGAGCATCCAGACCATCGATTATATCCCAGAACATATTTGATCCGAGACCTGGACTAAACCTAAATATAATCGAGCGTTGATATAATCTTCGTTTTTCGACGGACGGATATATAATGTACGCCCCACACCGCGCGTTTGTATAGAGTTCGTCCCACGAAGAGGCGGGTATATAAATCGCACCCCAATGGCACGTTGATAAAACGTACGCCGATGGGGCGTAGTTGAAGTTAACGTCTGGAATCAGGCGGTTATATAGCTAACGCCCCATTCATGCAGTTATATAGTTAACGCCCCAATGGAGCATTTTCTTTGTGAAGTTCGAGCAGCGTCTCCATTTTATTATGAAGTTCGAAACAGAAGGGAGTTTCTCCAAGCAACTTCCATTACATTTTTGAGATGGAACTCCAAAGGATTCCAGTGACAACACAGGGAAGTGGTGGTGTTAAACGATGTTTTGACATTGCACGCATGGCTGCGGTATGAGTGACTTTGGGGTTAAGCTTTTCCTGTAATCAGATGATCGTAAATTAGGAGATATTAATGAGGATCATCGGAGCTTCTGGTGATGAACTGGTTTGCCGTGAGATTGAGCTACTGGTGGAGGAAGGTCAGGAGATAGATGGTTATTGCTGTGGCTAAATGGAGTTTGGGAATCAATGGAGATGTTTCTGTCGAATGATGGAAACTGCAGTCAGGGATGGAGTCAGTGGTGGTGACTATGAGTTCAGAGGTTGTTGCATGGGTGTTGAAGAATCTGGTGCGGCAACAATTCCGTGGTGGTAATCATTCACCGTGTAATCGATGGAGCAAAGCTGAGATACCGGTGTTGCTAGAGTTAAAGGAAGGAGAGTTATGTCTCGGCTGATCTGTTGTTGTTCGAAGTGATTCTATGGACTTTACGTACGCCCCATGGGGCGTAGATTTTATGAACGCCCCTTCTCCCTGCGTAAATTTTATGAACGCGCCACATTGGGCGTAATCTTTACCAACGCCCCATATCGAGCGTAATGTTTATCAACGCCTGAATGAGACGCACTTTATACCTCCGCTCCACAACCAAACTAAGACTATAACTCTGCTCGACTAAATATATTCGCTTCCCACTGCGTCATGCAACGAACTAAACTAAAATTTGGTCGTTCATTTTAGTCTTTGATCTTTGGGTTTAGTCGCACCACTCTAATTGCTCTAACGAAGACTATAAATCAATTCCATAAAACATTTTTAGACGCCTAATATAACAGGGATGCAGGTGATGAATAATAATTACGCGGTAGAATGTGTTGATTCTATCACATTCAACGAAATTGTTGAGAGCTCCATGGAAGTTAGCGCACTTTTGTAGTCAAATGTTAAATCTTGACTCCCCACTACACCGGAGTGTCAAACTTAACATACACCTCAATTAGCAGAACGAAAACAGCCTAGTAAAATTAAGAAGAAATGGTTAAAATCCCACCATACGAATTTTGTTAGTTTAATTTTTGTTTGAGGCTATAACAAAGATCCAATTATATCACTGTATTAGTAGCAAGTACTAGCATACCACACAGCAGGAGAGTAGTACAATTGGTACTAGTACTAGCTAG
Organism: Papaver somniferum; assembly: GCF_003573695.1. Classification (NCBI taxonomy): domain Eukaryota; kingdom Viridiplantae; phylum Streptophyta; class Magnoliopsida; order Ranunculales; family Papaveraceae; genus Papaver; species Papaver somniferum. Next base: position 199,475,546 of record NC_039366.1, on the reverse strand, counting down.
TGTGTAAGATGTCCAGCTAAGACTGGAATTATATTATTCTCAATATGAGAAATACCAATCAATATGACAGCCTAAAAATTCATGGCTGCCGGTTTGTCGGAGAGATACCAGAACCAATATGAGAAATTAGAAAGTACGCCGCATCTATATATATAAAAAATGAAAGAAGACGAGTGTTGGTGCATCGAGATCTCTACATAGTAGGAGAGATCATCTATGTATAAATTGGAAGAAGAAGAATCAAACAGGAATTGACAAATCTGAGAACCCTGAAACAAACAACCCATTCATTCAGTTCAGAGGAAAGGTACACAAGAAAAACAACATCACGAGAATAGAGGTATCGCAATTAACGGCTTTTGTTTTGTTTATTATCATCACTATTAGAATAACACGGGAGAATAGAATAAAGAGAGAACGATGTTGTTAGAGCAAGTCTTATGATGGAATCCATCCTATTCCAAGTGTGAAAAAACCGTGAAATGTCAAGGGTTTCAAATTGGTGTTTTTCATGAAAAATCCAAGCAGGGTTCCAAGGTTTCGTGGTACGTTGTGTGGAATCCATCTGAACGACAATCAAAATAGCGTTTAACGTTTTTCAGAATAGCGTCGTAGAAGACAAAAAACGCTAATGTGAATAGCGCTAAAAGCTATTGTGAATAGCGTAAGTCAAGCGCTATTACAAATGGCGTTCAGCGCTATTGTTAATAGTTGGCGTTTAGCGCTATTAAGAATAGCGTTCTGCGCTAATGTGGATAGCTTTGCCCGGAATTTATTTTAATTACACCGTTCTCACACCACACTTATGAATTTTCTGTTTTTGATGTTAATGATTTTGTTTATAAATTGAGATTCAAAAACTAAAAAAAATCAAAACAAAAAATTCAAAAAATAATAATAATATGGAATTAAATATTTATAAATTAAGATTATGTGAACCAAATTTCATTGATTAAAATAACTTAAAATTACATGGATTGGAATAACTTAAACATGGATTGAAATAACTTAAAATTATAACTTAAAATAACTTTTCATTTTCAAGCTTCATCATCGGTATGACCACGGGATTTAAGCACCGGGATGTTGTTCTTAAGGAATTGGTAGACATGATTATGTGTGAAATATATGCCCTTAATTCCGAAATAGAGAGTTTTGGTCCACGCCTCCTACAAAATAACAAACATAATCTCACATAAGATCAATGATTTTAAATACGTGTGTAGTTGAAAATAAGAGGTCTTATTGAATAATACTTACAACTTCTTCTAATATAATTTCTCCCATAGGCATATTTGCATAAATTGATTGTATTAGGGCCATATAAATTTTGGTGTCTCTTTTCATCACAGTGCACCTATTGTGTATACTCTTCCTTGTTCTTCCGCGTTCATTTCCACCATTTTCTACGAAGGCTAGAAACACCCTCTCCCAAAAGTTGTTGACATTATCATTTCCAACAATCGGAATGAGGCTAACTCTTGAAAAAGCTCTTGTGATTGACAAATCTTCACTTCTAGTGTATGCCATACTTGCAAAGAATTGAGAGAAGCTTTGAAATTGAAAGGAAATATTTTGGGATGGTTTGTTTTGAGCTGAAGAAAGCAATTTATAGAGAAAAATGAGAATTTGAAAAAATAAAGACGTTAGGGATATTCTATTAGCATTTGTTTTAATCCGTTGGTCGGAAGGAGTCGTTGGAAATCTAATGGTTCGGAGACGAACGTGGTTCTTAATATCGTTAGGCGCTATTAGGAATGGCGCTAAGAGCTATTAAGATTGGCGCTAGGCGCCATTCTGATTGGCGTTGTTCTCCAAAAAGTTAAAGAACCTACTCAGGTTTTCCATAATTATACTTAGTTTTTTTCCCACTCTCTCATTTTTTCTTCTTCAACAAACATGTTTTTGGATTCATCTCAACATTGAAATCAAATCGAAAGGAAGATAAGATGAATTCACATCAAAATTAAAAGAAAGATATAATGAAATTAAAACTTGATTATTCATACTTCAATTACATTGATTCAACTACTTCAAATTAAAGAAAAAACATAAATTGAAACTACATAATTCCCCATAAACATTGAAAAAAATTAAATTCAAAAGCGAACATTATGATAATTTAAGTTCCTACCAAGTGATCTAGGAGGATAACCATGTTTTTCCAAATCCTATTTTTTTTTATCGAATATAAATTTTTGTTTCCATTCCGTCAAGGTCTCAACGTCCACATCCAATAAATCGAGTTCATGTTTCTCCAAAGCCAAATCCAAGGATTTCTTGTTTGTCTCTGCAATAGTTAGTAAATATTCTTCTTGAGTATCCAATCTAGCCATATTCTTTGTATTCTCTTCACTAAAAAATTTCAATATACGGTTGGTTCCCTCGTTGATAGCCGATATCTCCGAAGCTTCCCTTTGTTTAGCCCTTTCCCCGGTGGTCGACGAGGGCCATCCTCTTCGTACCATCTTGGGTCGCTTCTTGTCGGAGCACTACTTGTTGAGGCATTAACACAAGGAGATTCCAAATCCGATTCTTGATTTTGGGTAGGATCAAAATCTTCGGGATTGAAACCGGGAACATGGTCTATGAAAAGTCGGTACACCTCTTCATGTTTAAAAGGTTTTCCATCTTTAATCCGATGATATTCTAGTCTAGCATTTCTCTCCTAAAAAAACAAACAACAAACAAAAGCCGAAGTTAGAAATCGGACAATAATATTGAATAGAATGATATACAATGATATAAGAAATCTAACACTTACGATATCCTCAATTCGGCTTCCACTTTCATTGTTTCTATGCATATTTCTTAAGATACCAACCCAAACTTTGACTTATTTCTTCATTGGACCAAATCTATTTTGCAATTTATGAACAGTCTTATCATTCTTGTTCCCAAAACTAGTTACATAAGCATTGAATACCCTCTCCCAAAATTGATTTTATTTTTGGTCAACTCCGGCAACACCATCAAGTGTAATGCTTATCCAAGCTTTGGTGATTGCAACATATTCAGCTGTAGTGTATTTTTCCATGGTAAAAAAAAGAAATATGAATTGAAAAAATACTGAAGTCTGATTAAATGGTTTTGGTTTGAGCTGAAGAAGCCAACTTTTATAGGGAAAAACCGAATTTCAAAAAATAGCCGTTGAAGCGCTATTGAGAATAGCACTAAGCGCTAATCTTATTAGCGCGTCCATCTCACACATTGATTAGAAAGAGCCGTTGAAAATAAATGGCTCAAATGTTAACGCTATTCTCATTAGCGCTTAAAGCTGTTGTGAATAGCGTTGAACGCCATTCTTATTAGCGCTTTTCTTCAAAAAGTTAAAGAACCTGCTCAAGTTTTCCAGTTCCATACTTAGTTTTTTTCCTTCTCTTTTAAAATTTTTCAAGTTCCATACTTAGTTTTTTTCTCCTCTTCAATCAAAACCATAAAAATTTAGAATTCAAAACCATAACATTTAGAATTCATAGTATTGCAACCAAGTTTAATAACATATTGAAAGTTCATTCTAAAAACAACGACTAAAGCTTTTGTTGTGGGTAAACATCGGTTGGATCGAGTTCACCATCCGATCCGTCGAGATTATCTGGTGGCGGAGGAGGAGATTCTGGTAGCATTTCACCATTTCTGAGACCTAGTCCATGTCGTGTCCAAATGTGTTGAACAAGATCATTGCGGAGTTCGAGATATGCTTCTCATTCCTCAACATGTTGTATGACCTCGATATATCGGTAACCTGTGGAGTTGGTTCGTTCACGACTCTAACCCAATGTAAGTTACGTTTTTCATTCTCAATGATTATGTTGTGCAAAATGATACAAGCCTTGATAATAAAGTTTATATCCTCCCTATTCCAGTACATTGCCGGTTTTTTTGTTATTTGGAACTTGTTTTGGAGAGTTCCAAAAACCCTTTCAACATCCCTTCTCTTCGCTTGTTGATATCTATTGAACAACGCATTAGCATGCTGGAGGATAATTTTGAATGACTGCACGATACAAGACAATCAGGGATATATATTATATGCCCAGTAGTAACCCATGTTATATTTCTGTCCATTTATGCGGTAATTACAAGGAGCTACTAAACCATTAGCCATCTTATCAAAAAGCGGAGATTGATCCAAGACGTTCAAGTCGTTGTTCGACACTGGCGTTCCAAAGAAACCATGCCAAACCATCGATCATATGATGTCACGGCTTCTAATATCATGATAGGGTTTTTTCATGTCCACGGAAAGTACCAGACCATGATGTTGGACAATTCTTCCACGGAAAATAAAAATGCACTCTCTTGGGAATTTTTCATGGATAAAGAGAAACAAGAAAGAAAGAAAAAGATATAAAGAAAACAGGAGCACGCCCAAACTTAGAAACTTATACTACTAGCTAGTAATTATTACTAGACAAACACCAATCAAAGTATGTGAAGCTAGCATGGGGAAGGAATTAATTCGCAAAGAGATTAGATGATAGACTTGGCTAGATACCTAGATAGATAGAGATATTGTCACCATGCCAACAGTGGGCATAGTGATAGTACAAAATTTTACACAATGGAGTATGGCCATGGGGTTATACGATGGTGATGATGGTTGGGCTGCAACTAATTCTTCTTCTAGTGTAAAATGGAACAACAACACAAACCATAATCATCCTTTTTCTTCTTGGGTTGTTTTTTGTTTAATTGGAAAACGAACCCTGTTCTGTTCTGTGATCTGCTGCATTTTCTGAATTCCTGGTCAACTTTCTTTGGTTACGGATAACAGATCTTAGTAGTGATGCCTGACTATGATGAATTTCGATGGTACTGAGAAGGACTTGACGAAGATTGATTAAATCGATCTTAATATCCAAACTGTTTTGGACAAGCAGATGCAGGCCCGATTCTGAAGGAGGGCTTCTTGGGCTCCTGCACAGGGCGGGAAATTTCAGAGGGCGGTAAATTTTGGTCCAGTAGCCCACTATATTTAATTACCTAATACCCGACGATTCCAATTCTCAATTACTTTCCATAGTTCAATCTTTTTCGGTTCTTTCAAACTGCGACAACTACGAAGTATTCAAGATGGAAAACCCTAGCCAATAAAAAAAACCCAAGCCGAGAGAACGCCGAGATTAAAAGTTCATTCCATTCATGTGTAATGCTAAATAATATCTTATGGAGTTATGTAGTTTAACAATCACTTGCAGACTTGTTGCAATTTTGTTTATAGCCTAGGGTTAGTTGGTTAACTAAGTTAATTTAATTTGATTTTAATTTGATGATGACATGATATCCCACTGAATCACCGGATGCTTTTTCCTTTTGATGTTTCGTTGATTCAATTTGATTAATTGTTTATGTTTGGTAATGCCTGATGCCACTGTTTTAGAAATATTTGGAGCATATTATTTTTGTTTGAGTTCCCTTGTCTGAGCATTTTTTTCTTTGATGAAGGTTTTTCCAGAATTATTTAGAGCAGGAAAAACAAGATTACAGGTTCTAAAATGAAAAGAGTAATTGGCTGTTGGCGATCTGCTTCAATTTATTCATGGACATAGCTCATTTTTAAAATTTTCCTTCTTAAACAGTAGTTAAAATGTTTTTTTTTTTATTTATGATGGAGAGTTCTCGACTTATTAATGTTGTTCTTCTGTTGTGCGCCACAAATTATTTCATTTTGATGTTATACGGTAGATTCTATATTTCTGTGTGCCGATTTTTTGTTTTTTTTTGCATAATAGGGCACCCCGAGCTATTTCGCCCAGGATCGTCTAAATGTCAGAGACGGCCCTGAGCAGATGAGTCACGTCATCTTTTTATTTTTCATGATCATCACAACCTGATTTCTTGAAGACTTTATCAAGATGCATATCTTTATTAGAAGACACTCCACTCAAGGCTTTCAGAAGATTTTCTTCAGAACTGATCTGAGGATTCATCCTGATACCATAGTTCCTCAAAAATATGAATTATATATTCGAGAAACACCTAAAAAATTCCAAAATAAAAAGATCATCCTTAAATAAATAATTCTGACCATATTTGAAAAGATTTTCATATCTAATGTGTTAGAGCATCAAAGATTCTTCAGAGAGAATCAAACTTTTTAGATCAGACATCTAAGCATACTCTCAAGGAGAGGATCTATCCTGCTTACACAAGTTGTTGTAAGATAACTTTTCTATACTCTAAGACAAAATCATTATCCTTAATTAGATTGTGTAAGTTCTCTATATTGAATAAGAGAAGGTTGTCAGGATATTAACTGCTCAATTGTATGTGCTTCCTTACATTCGAAGATTGGGCAAAGTAAGGATGCACATTCCAATGCGGTTATGCATTGGGATGAGGAAATTCCTCATCACATTCCTTTTTAGGAGATTCTTTCTCCTCATGATTTGGAACAATATCATATTCCTCTACCTGGGTTTTGAGTTCATCCTCTTTGTTGGGATAATTGCGGGATGCAATTTCTTCAATCACATCTGGTGCCCAGGATGGTATGTCTTTTGAACTTGAACCCGTGTGATCTAGATCTGATAGTCGTCAGGTTGCTAATGTCTCTTGTTCAAGACATTGTATATGTCCTCTTAGTTTATCCATTCCTTGTTGGAAATGTTTTTCTAAACACTTGTTTAGATAGACCTCTTGACATGTTACCGTAAGAAGTTTTTCAATCAGAATCTTATTCCTAATTTGTGAATCTTCAAGAGATTGCTTGAGAATTTCACACTTAGTAGTCTGTTGATGAATTTCATTGCATAAGGCCAATTTTTGTTCCATAAAATCTGCCAGATTATTTTGAAGACTGAGTGTTTCTCGCTTTCCTTCACACATTCTTACGTTTAATTGAACAAAAAGTTCAGTGACATCATTTAGATCGTCAATGACTGTTCCCTTTTCTGAATAGGTTTCAATATGCTTGAAAAACCTTGCTAACATCTTGCGATATCCAGAACATGGGTCAGCTAGTGATTCTTATAAATTTCGTGTTCCGAAAAAGAATTTTATCACTAGAAATTGGAGTCGGATCCAGAATAGATCTCTTGAGTTTCATATTTAATTCTTTCTGATCAGAAACATGAATCTTAATCAAATTATCAGTCAAAGACTTTTTCTTTGATTTTCGATACCAATTTTCATTGACCTTTTCTGAGACTTTATTCTCGTCTTGACATACGTTAACTGAGTTCTTCATAAGTTTAGCTTTGGTTTTCTTATTTTGACTCATATCTTATAGGTTGGATCGCACCAAACACAGATTGTTAGATCTTTTCGTGTTCGCCTGCTCTGATGCTAATTGAAAAGACGAGGGTACCCAAATATACCTCAATCTAAATTTTTTCCACGTGTAAGTCCTTTCTTCCGAAAGTGATTGTCTATGGACAGAGTCGAGACAATAAAACTAATCGGTATCACACTTCGAGTGATCGTTTATGGATACGAGATCGAGACAATACAATCAATGAAGTGTGTTTACTTGATATTAGGTTCGGACTTAACCAAACTCTAAAGGATAGCTTATCAAGTAAATAGGAAGTAACGTTTGTGTATTTTACTTCTAATTATGGTAAACAATTATAATTACAGAAATAAAAAATTAAAACACACAACAAGATTTTATTAACGAGAAAACAACAAATGCAAAAAGACTATCGTATAGCTTATCAAACATGTACCATCGTATAGGAGTACTTAGTAGCAGTGCTAGTGTTTATGTAAGATAAAGGAGCAAGAAATCCAGCTAGGACTACTAATACTATATTCTACTCTCTGGGATGAAGAGAGAAAGATGAGTGGAGTGGTGAATCGAGATCTCTGCACAGTAAGAGAGATGAGTTTTGATTATATTGAAAAGCAGCCAGAGCAATAGAAGAAGAAGAATCAAACACAGGAACTGACAAATCTGAGAACCCCGAAACAAACAACTCATTCATTCATTCACTCACTCGGAGGAAGGATGTATAACAGAAACACAAGAAAAACAACATCACGAGAATAGAGATCACAATTGCCGGCTTTTGTTTATTATTACCAGTTTTATATAAGAATATAATAAATAATAGGAGAGAATGGTGTTACTAGGTAGAGTTGCATGAGAGGGAGGCATTGACTTTCTTCTGCTCGTATTTTTTATGCACAAAGGAAAAAGCAAAAGCAAAGACCTCCCCAAATGCCAATGCAAAACGCAGTGTTGAAAAAAGAGAGCAAATAGATTCCTCCAACGAGGTGAAGAACCGAACAAGAACATCTCAGAGAGAGTACAAAGGTCAGCTTGGCTTTGCCATGCACACCACACACACACGCCCCTTTGACATTTCTCAATACAACATCTTTAATTTGATTCTTCTCTATCTTTCCGCTTTTTTATGTCATGTCATGTATGCCAATGTCCATGTATGTATGGTGCAGGTTTAGATGCACTCTCCTTTAGAAATTTTCATGAATAAAATGGGGAAGGAATTAATGCACAAGGAGATTAGATGATGGACTTAGCTAGATAGCTAGTGTCACCATGCCAACAGTGGAGTATGGCCATGATGATGATGATGATGATGGTTTCTTCTTCTAGTGTAAAATGGAACCCTGTTCTGTTCTGCATTTTCTGAATTCCTGATTCCTTCCCACTCACTCACTCTACTTTAACTTTAGCTTTTGTTTGTCTGTAAACGCAAAACAAAAAGAACATCTCCTCTCCATCTCTTCAATTCACTTTAAACCCACACGCACACTCTCTCTAAAATCATCTAAAGGTAGAAAATCAAAGAAAAAAAAAATTCACAGATCAGAAGAAACAGTAGCATAAAAATCAAACATGTGGTTCTCATTCTTTCTCAAGGAGGAGGAATAGAGAATCAGTCAATTACTACTACTATTCTACTACTAGTGGTGAGTGAATTTAGTGAGTAGAGAAGAGGAAGAAGATTAGTAGTGCAAATCAACATCATCATCTCTGTCTCTCCATTCGTCAAAACAGAGCCTCCTTTCTGGATCCCACTCGCTCAGTTCACTATTAATTTACAAACAGACAAGAAGAAGCAAACAAACAAACACCTGCAGGGTTTTATCAGTTTCATCGATTAATTCCTCTCTTGTTTTTCACGTCCCAGAATACTACTTCATCACCAACATACACCAGCAGCTAATTAAAGAGAAGAAAACACTTGATTGTTTCATCTTCAATTTCATTATCTGGGTTCCAAAGATTATTATTCTCCAAAGATTTGATTTTTCAGTCCATTAAGGTAATTATCAATCTCTATCCCAGCCCTGTTAGTTTTCAATTTTGATTAGATTGATTCTGGGTTTTAAACATTCAATTGTAGAAATCACAACAATGGGTTTGGTAATTGGTAGTCCATTTTCAGTCTACTTTGGTTGACCATCAAAAATGAGTAAATAAAAATTCCTCCTTTGTTTTCTCTTTTCTTCCATTAAACAAAGGTTGTCTCTTTGGATGGTTCTTCTTCTTCATCTTTCCTACCTTCCAGATGTTTTCTTCTAATTTAATTTTATTTATACCTATCTTCTTTGACTCTACCGTAGGAATGCTTCCAAATTGGTGAAATTTCGTAGAAATTCCATAAATGGTGGTTTCTAAATTGTTCTTTACTTCCAATACAAAGATTCCAATTTCGATTGCTCACTCCATTTCCCTTTGCTTTCAATTGCAGATTTCATCAATACATAATCCTGAGACACAGAATCAGAAAGTACAGAAACATGGTGGAGAAGATGGTGATTGAGCAAGCCCAGAGCAAGAAGAGGAAGTACAATCATGAAGAAGAAGATGATATGATGATGGGTTTTTCAATGGAAGACCAATTGAATCAAGATTTGGTAGAAAAAGTACTTTCATGGCTACCAACATCAAGTTTCTACCGTTCACGTTCAGTGTGCAAGAGATGGAATTCAGTTGCAGAGTCTGCATCTTTCAGGCTTGCTTGTCGTCAAGTCCCCACCAGGGATCCCTGGTTTTTCATGGTTCATAATTCTCACCTTGATCAATCAATTGTTTTCGATACTTCACAATGTAATTGGAAACATCTTAACAATAAGCGCCCAAGGCGTAATCGAGAAATCGAACAACAATCAAACCTTGCTACTGATAACAGCATCAGCAGCGGAAGCAATGATTTGATTCCTGTGGCAGCTTCAGGTGGATTGGTCTGTTTCCGGTCTACAGGTTCCGGTGCGTTTTTCGTGTCCAACCCGGTCACGGGTGCTTCCCGAGAGCTTCCTGTTCTTACAATTTCTATTGCTATGAATCAAAACATTCATGCAATTGCTATGAATTCATCTCCAAAGGGTTCTTACAGACTAGTACTAGTCTTGGGCGAGCTGCCGAATCTCGCGGTCAGTGTGTACGAATCTGAGAAAGATTGCTGGGAAGAAGAGACTAAGTTAAAGAGTCAGAAGGCAGAGGTTAAGGCTGTGGAAGGAGGAGATGAGGATGATTCATCAGAGGCTGCCGGTGGTGGTGGTGGAGATGAAGTGCTTTATTTTCTCAGCAAGACTGGAGATGTGGTGGCAACTAATATGCAGAGAAGTCCGTCGAAGCAGTACTCATCGGTCATAGCCGTTAAAGATGGGCAAGAGATTATTTACTTTCTCAGCTCATCTGGTACTGTTGTAGCTTGCAATCTCGCTAAGGAGACGTTCTTCGAGTACCCAAGGATGTTGCCAGTTTGTTACGAGTACTCTATCGATGTGGTCGAGTGCAGAGGTGAAATGTTGGTAGTTGTCTTGTCAGAATTCCTCGAAACTGCAAGCCTCAGAGTGTGGAGATTCTCCGAAGAAGAGAAAGAAGAGAAGGATCGAACCTGGTGTCAGATTGCAGTAATGCCTCCGAGTATGTCGCAGGAATTGTATGGCAAGAAGGCGGATATCAACTGTGTGGGTTCAGGTGATGCGAAACTGATGATATGTGTGAATTCGAGCAAGGTTAGCAGGTACCTGATATGTGATCTGGAGACGAATGGCTGGACTGAATTGCCAAAGTGTGTTGTGGATGGAAAGCCCAAGGAGTTCATGTCTGCATTCTCTTTCGAGCCTCGAATTGAAGCTCGCGTATAAGAAGAGATCGACTCTGACTCGGATGATTTTAGAGATCTGTGTTTGTAGGTTCCGTTAAAAATTTATTAGTTCAGGACTAGTGTGCCGCGGCTATTCTTAATTTTTGGTTGATTTATCAGTTGATCTTTGTTGCAGATTCAATTACTGGTAAAACACACATTCTTCAATACAGCAATGTGTCATATTACAATCTCATACTTGGATACTAGAACAGAACTGGGGGGAAAAAGAATCAAAAAAATTTCTCCCATCATTATATTAACCCAATAGTCTTTTGTTTTTGTTTTGTACATAATATTCACTGAGACTGACAGTCATCTAATCCTCTCTACACTCCCAAAAATATACTCTTGGCACTAAAACAGCCTGCCTATTTATGCATTTTCCGATGAATTATCGACAGATTCTGTAAACAAGAATAAGATCTATAGCCTAAACAAAAAAATTTCATCGAGGGCTCCGAGGGAGAGAAGGATATATACCTTTCCGAACATAGACCTTGAGCTGACAAAATATGCACAGATTGCCACCTGGAGTGGCTCGTATACTTATATATGTTCAATCATACCTCTCGAGGTCAGACTGGGAATGATAGCTGGAGGGGACCATAAGGAAGTAGGTTGACATAGCTCCGCTTCTTGTATTGCTTTGGTGAGATTACAGTGGGGGACGAACCTCCAAGGAAGCCTTGACCCATGTTTGGAGGTGCTTGTCCCAAGTGTAAAATCTATGATTCCAAGGACAAGTTCGTTCTTCTCCTAGTCCATCACATCGATTGGCTGCCACAAAGAAACAAACGTAATATTATAGTCATTACTAATTTCATTTAACTTCATAAGCTTACAGCAAGAAACGAAATATCGTTCCAGACAGCTCTCTCAAGCAGTCTCTTTGCTTTGTTCCCAAGAAAAATTCAATCAGGTTCTGATCCAGAAGAACCTCCCACTTGCATCTGGATTATACCTTTACCTGGACGATCCTTTCAGATCATAAAGCCTTGTAACATTGCGTTTGAACAAAAGGTTCTCTTTTAAGATGCTTTTTTGTGACCTTCCAAGAAACAAGAAATAACTCCACAAAAATAGTAATACCAACCGATGAAGATAACAAAAGAAATACCAACGACCTCAAAATTGTCAGTTCAGAAAGACATTGTTATTTAAACACAGATGAAAGATTGCTATTAGCTCAATGGTTTTGCAATTTCAAGCAGGTCTTGGCTACATTGTACCATCAAACTTACGGACTCATGACCAAAGAATAGGATGGTTGAGATCACTAAATTCATTAATTTGACCTAAGAGTATCCAAATGGTTGAGATGATGTACAGTAATTTTAAAGCATGATTTGAAAATCATCGACATGATGTAGCATGTAAGCTTGGTGTCAAAAAGAATCTCTCAGCTTCAGATACCGAATCCAATGATAATCATGTCAATCAAAATTAAGTTCGTAGTTAAGGATGTTGAATTTGAGCTATTCGATATTGGTATAGAAAACAGTGAACGTACCTGAATTTGAGCTATTCGATAGAGGTTCAGGAAGGGGATCCCAATCCATCCCGTGTTTTCGTCTGAGTTATCTGCCACTTTCACGGTATTAAGACCCATCTACTGAAGAACCAGCGCCAGAATGAGTTGCCGTTGCTGCTGAGATGTTCAAATTATGCGCACCTACATTGCCCAGTCTGAGAAAATAGGAACTGTTGTTCTTCCTGGTGGTTTGAGAATCGACAATGTGTTTTATGTGCCACAGATAACTTGTAACTTAATTTCAGTTACACAACTCATTGATGAGGTAGTATGCAATGTCCAATGTACTAACAGTTTATGCCTTATACAGGACCGGTTGACGAGGAAGGTGATTGAAGTGGGTGAGCGACGAGGTGGACTATATATTTTCTGTGGTGTGCCTCCAGTTAAAGTGCTTGCGGTTAGTAATGATACGTATGAGTTGTGGCATCGACGATTGGGACACCCATCAGAGAAAGTGTTACAACAGTTACCAGGTGTGGGTAGATGATTGAAGAAGAATAATGATGTGTGTGATATTTGTCCGCGTGCAAAACATCGTAGAAGTAGCTTTGCTAGTAGTTTGAGTAAATCCAGTTGTAGTTTTGATTTGGTTCATATAGATTTATGGGGCCCTTATAAGATGCATTCGTCTTCTGGAGCTCAATATTTTCTGACAATAGTAGATGATTTTTCAAGAGGTGTGTGGATTTATTTAATTCAAAGCAAAACTGAGGTTGAAACAATATTTCTTAACTTTATTGCTCTTGTGAAACGTCAATTTGGTAAAGAAATCAAAATTGTTAGAAGTGATAATGGAACTGAATTTCGTGCGTTGCGTGGATATTTTAAGACTAATGGGATAGTTTTTGAGACGTCATGTGTAGGAACACCTCAACAGAATGGAAGAGTTGAGAGAAAACATCAACACATAATGAATGTGGCAAGAGCTTTAAGATTCCAAGCAAATTTACCGATCCGTTTTTGGGGAGAATGTGCATTAACGGTTGCGTATTTGATTAATCGTACGCCTACACCTATTCTAAACAACAAAACTCCATATGAAGTTTTATTTGGGAAACCGGCCCCATACAATCAGTTGAGAGTGTTTGGTTGCTTGTGTTATGTGCATGATCAAAGTAGTAAAGGGGATAAGTTCGCAAGTCGAGGTAGGAGATGTGTGTTTCTTGGTTATCCTTTTGGGAAAAAGGCGTGGCAAGTATATGATTTAGATAAAAGACAATTTCTGGTTTCAAGAGATGTAGAGTTTTATGAATACCAGTTTCCTTACATATCCAGGGTACCTGATAAGCCAACTGAGATAGTTCGGGCTAAGAATGATGTGTGTTGGAGTGATGACGAAGAAAGAGGAGTAGAAGAAATGGTGCAGAGAGAGGCTGAAATAGTTACTGAGAACCCGGAAGACATTACTGAGAACCCAGAATACATTACTGAGAACCCAGAAGACATTACTGAGAACCCAGAATACATTACTGAGAACCCAGAATATATTACTGAGAACCCAGGAGACATTACTGAGAACCCAGAATATATTACTGAGAACCCTGAAGATATTACTGAGAACCGTGTGGTCTCAAATGAAGAGGTGCAGGAAGCTAATTTGGGTGAGATGGGTAAAGGAAAGCGACAGAAGATTCCGTCTAGTCGACTCAAAGGTTTTGTGACGCACAGCGTACGAGAAAATAGTCCATCCTGTACTCATTCTCCACAATCATCATCCTCAGGTACGCCGTATCCTTTGACATATTATGTTAGTTGTGATAGATTTTCTGCAGTTCATAGAAAATTTCTTGCAGCAATTACTGCTGGGTCTGCACCTGCAAGCTTCAAAGAATCTATGAAGCATCCAGGATGGCGCAAAGCAATGGCAGAAGAAATACGAGCCTTGGAAGAACAAGGAACATGGGAATTAGAAGAATTACCGCCGGGAAAGAAGGCACTCGGCAGTAAATGGATTTATGCAGAAAAGTATGATGAGAATGGACAGTTGGTGCGACTCAAAGCTATACTGGTTATTTTTGGGAATCATCAAGTTGAAGGGTTGGATTACAATGAGACATTTGCACCAGTGGCGAAAATGACGACAGTGCGGACTTTTCTAGCTGTTGCAGCGATTAAGAACTGGGAAGTGCATCAGATGGATGTTCATAATGCATTTCTTCATGGAGATTTGGAGGAAGAAGTGTATATGAAGATACCACCCGGATTTGCTAAAGATAAGTCTAATATGGTGTGTAGGATGAAGAAATCTTTATATGGTTTAAAACAGGCTCCTCGGTGTTGGTTTGCAAAATTGTCTGCGGCTTTGAAGAGTTATGGTTTTCGACAGTCGTATTCGGATTATTCTCTTTTTACTATGACCAAGTGAAAGATGCAGCTTAATGTTTTGGTCTATGTTGATGATTTGATTGTTGCGGGCAATGATTTGGTTGCGCTTCATCAGTTCAAAATATACTTGGTACAATGTTTCAAGATGAAAGGTTTGGGAAAACTGAAGTATTTTCTGGGTTTGGAGGTGGCTCGGAGTAAACAAGGTTTTTATATATGTCAGAGAAAATATGCATTAGATATCATCATGGAAACAGGTTTATTAGGTGCAAAACCTGCAGAATTTCCAATGGAAACAAATCATCGTCTTTCTTTGGACAAAGGAGATTGGTTTAAAAATGTGGAGAAGTATAGAAGACTAGTTGGTCGTTTGATTTACTTGTCCGTGACTAGACCAGACCTGGCATATTTTGTCTCAATTTATGCAACGACCAAGACTAGCACATTGGGAAGCAGCTCTTCGTGTGGTTCGATATTTGAAGAAGAATCCTGGACAGAGAATTCTGTTGCGCTCTGATAGTGGTCTTAATTTAAAAGGATGGTGTGACTCAGATTGGGCGAGTTGTCCCTTAACTAGACGCTCATTGACTGGATGGTTTGTTCTTCTTGGAGATTCACCGGTGTCATGGAAAACTAAAAAGCAACATACTGTTTATCGTTCATCGGCTGAAGCGGAATATCGTTCTATGGCGGAAGCTACGTGTGAATTAAAATGGTTGAAACAATTACTGCGTGATTTGGGAGTTCATCATACACATGGAATGTGCCTTTTATGTGATAGTCAGTCGGCTTTATATATTGCTCACAATCCAGTTTTT